>NC_053494.1:156018908-156146755 GCF_905171775.1 Rana temporaria | reverse complement strand
CAACACTTCTCCTGCCCCACCCCTAAGTCCGCCCCTAAACACGACCTTGTAAATAATCTCATAAAATTACACTGTTAAATATTTTAAACAGAATTACGTTCCAAAAATAAATATTAACAAAAGTAACATAAAGCATATCAGTACCCATCTGTGCAGCCTCACTGTGCCCGTGAACGCAGCCTCAGTGTGCCCCATCAATGCAGCCTTACTGTGCCCCATCAATGCAGCCTTACTGTGTCCCATCAATGCAGCATTACAGTGCCCCATCAATGCAGCATTACAGTGCCCCATCACTTGCAGCATTACTGTGCCCCATCACAATCACTTGCAACATTACAGTGCCCCATCACTTGCAGCCTTACTGTGCCCCATCACTTGCAGCCTTACTGTGCCCCATCACTTGCAGCCTTACTGTGCCCCATCACTGCAGCCTTACTGTGCCCCATCACTTGCAGTCTTACAGTGCCCCATCACTTGCAGCCTTACAGTGCCCCATCACTTGCAGCCTTACAGGGCCCCATCTCTTGCAGCCTTACAGTGCCCCATCACTTGCAGCATTACAGTGCCCCATCGCTTGCAACATTACTGTGCCCCATCAATGTAGCATTACTGTGCCCCATCAATGTAGCATTACTGTGCCCCATCAATGTAGCATTACTGTGCCCCATCAATGTAGCATTACTGTGCCCCACCCCCACAAAAATATGATTTTTGACATATTTTTTGTCGACTTTTGGGGCAGGTTGCGCATGCACAGCTCTTAGTGCAGACCGACATGGTTTCAGCCCATTCACATGAAAGGGCTGAAATCGCACAGAACCTGGAAGGCATGTAAATCGCAAAAGAAACGCAGAGCATTTTCCTATGTGATTTGTGCTGTGAACCAGTCCTGAGTCTTGGAGCCCATTGCTGAAAAAAGGTCAGGCACTTGGCTTCACTAACTTGCCTAAAGGGGGGGGGGGGGCACTGACACCCGGAGCAATTGCCCTAAATGTCTAGCAAAGTTTCCAGATGGTACAATTGTCCCCTCAATAGCAGCCAGCTTATCTTTGAAGATGGGAATGGGGGCAAGTTGTCAAAGAAGAATACTGGCAGTGATTTTGGGGATAAGAGCATGCTGTATGTGCTAGGGGGGGCACACTTTGAGAGGGGAGAGAAATTGTGCTGGAAGGGGGGGTTGAATAAAAAACAATTTCTCTCCCCTCTTAAAGTGCCCCCCTAGCACATTCAACATGCTCTTATCCCCAAAATCACTGCAAGTATTCTTTTTTGACAATGTGCCCCCTGTCTCTGTGTCTCATTCTCCTGCAAATGCCAAGCATTAATATTTTGTGTACTAACCTCAGATCAGCATGTTCCATCCTCCTGAGTGCTGTGTGTCCATTCTCCTCCCCCTCCTGTGACATCCGAGCCAAGGAGAAGGGGGGGACTTCAGTCCGTGTGTTAGTGTGAGGCCTCGAGGAAACCGGTCGTGTATACACTTTTCGACGAGGAAACTGTCGAGGATCCAGTCGAGCCAAAAAGAGAGCATGTCTTCTTTTTCCTTGATGGTAATGGAAAAATTTGGCTCGCCTAACAAGGAACTCGACGAGCAAAACGATGTGTTTCGCCCGTCAAGTTTCTCGGTCGTGTGTACGAGGCTTGAGGTGGGCAGGAGGGGGGAGGAAGTGAGAGGGAGAGATGCCTTGCAGCTGTGGGAACAGAAACACCCCACAGCCAAGCAGCAAGCCAGTCACTGGAGCGGAGGTTAGAGAACCAGCATCACTCCCCAGCAGCACTAGCACGGAGGAGGAGGAAGTGAAATCCTCCTCTGTTTTTAATGTGGGCAGTGACGTCACTGGTTGCCAGACGCCAAGCGGCTATAGCAACCAGTGATCAGTAGTAGGTGGAAGAGGTGGAAGCAGAGCCAGAGCCAGCACTATGGCGGCTCGGTCCACCCCTGTTCCCAGACTGTCACTTTAATTGCGGGACACTGTATTGTCCTGCAATGAATGTGTCCTACTGCAGCCTCGCTCAAAGCAGCGCCAGGGCAGTCCAGCCCTGCCGTCTGACAGTTTCCTGGCTGATCGATTCAGCCAGGAAACTGTCAGCCTGGTTCACCCCCCTCCTCACTCGCCCTGGAAAAAATTATACTCGCAAAATGCAAGTAAAAGAGTGAATTTTTGAGGGCTGTTGTAATACTAGATTAATACGCATTAACATTTTGATATGCCTTACTAAAGCATCTTTAAAGGACAGAAATGTAATACATCATAGCTTACCAGTAAGGATGAACCCAATGTTACAATCAACTTGAACATCGGGTCTTTGCCCGTTCGCCGAACAGCGAACAATATGGGGCGTTCATGGGAAATTCAAGCGCCGTGGAACACCCCATAATGCACTACAAGATCGCAGTGCATTAGTGTCTGATAATTGGCCATAGCATGCACCTGACCTGCATGCTTTGACCAATCACAGCGTGCTGCAGAGAGAGCCATAATTGGCCAAAGGCCTTTGGCCAATCATGGCTCAGGGGGACTAAGTCCACGCCTCACACTATATAAGGCTGCTTACATAGCGGCCGTGTATAGTGTGTGACTGTGGACGAAGATAGATTGAGCTAGATTAGGCAGGCAGGTTAGTTAGTTGCAGTGTATTTGATATATATACAGTCAGTCTAATATATATCTCTATATATATATATATATATATATATAGATATATATCTATATATATCTTGAATGAGGTTGAGGAAAGTCGCACCTGGGTTCTGTAATCAGTGCAAGCAATCTGGTCTTCCTAGTTACATGGGACGTTTCCAGTCTATTCAGTGATTCAGTATTCAAAGAAGTGTTATCACCTTTGAACAGGAAATGTATTACTGCCTAGACATGTGCATTTGTTTTCGTCCAAATTTTGGGTATTTTCGTTATCGTTTTAACAAACAAAAACGAGCGTGCAGAATCTGAAATCCGAAAGATCCGACATAAAAAAATGCTCTATTTTCGTTTTTGTTGTTACAACAGTTCGATATAGATAGGAGATTCGACATGACACTGACAATAGTAATCTGTGTCTATCGAACCTGTGGTCGAATGTGCCTAACCTTAACTCTATTAGTCTGAGGAGAAAATTGGCTTGTCGAGTTTCTCGACGGCTTCACAAGGAACTCGAAGAGCAAAACGATGTGTTTCGCCCGTCAAGTTATTCAGTCGTGTGTACGAGGCTTCAGATTATTCTACATAGAGAGGAAAGATTTGACATAGAGAGAAAAGATTTGACATTATAGAGACAGTGTTGGGGTAGACCATTCAACATGAACGATGAAGATTCGACGAAGCAGCGAAAAACATGCAAACGTCAAATCTGTCATTGAAGGCTTATGGTGTCTGTCGAAAGTTCTAAGAAGATTCGACAAGCAGCTAAACTGTACGACGCCGCAATTGTACATTTCTGGTCAAATGCTCGGCCCGTAGGCTATAGAAGAATTCTAATGTTGGTTGACTAGTAATAATAATTTATAAATACAATTATTATTAGTGTCATAGAACATTAGAATTCTTCTATAGCTTGTAGGCGGAACATTCGACCGGGAATGTACAGTTTAGCTGCTCCGTCGAATCTTCTTACAGCATTAAGCTGTAATATATTTATTTTTTCTTGGGTGACCCTGCCATTAACAAACAAAATTCCAAACAGATACACCTGTATATGAAGCAAGTGGATACTTACAATTTCTGCTCCTGCATGCTCCATTTGTTGGAAATCCTGCCACCTCCATGTAAATATTGTGTCCTGCAGTAATGCGAAGGTCGTTGGCAATAACTAATAAGCAGACTTAAAGGGGTTGTAAAGGTTCATGTTTTTTCACTTTAATGCATCCTATGCATTAACGTGAAAAAAACATCTCACTGTCATGGGCAGCCCCCCCCCCCTGTTTTACTTACCTGAGCCCATTCATTTGCTGTGCGCGTCCCCCGGCGTCCTCTTCTCCACGGAGTCTGGCCGTTGATTGGATAGATTGATATCAGCGCAGTCATTGTCTCCCGCTGTCAATCACATCCAATGACGCGGCCGCCGGGGGATGGGACCGAGTCATACACTTGGCATATATGGACGCCAAGTCTATGACACAGGAGCGTGCCCGCAAGCTAACCTCCTTGGGAAAAAGCTTCCCAGAGGGGGCAAGTTTTAGCGGGGAGGAGCCAAGACAGCCGCCATGAGACCCCAGAACAGCAGGATCGGGGCCACTCTGTGCAAAACAAACTGCACAGTGGAGGTAGTAAGTATGACATGTTTGTTATTAAAAAAAAAAAAAATCGAACCTATACAACCCAAGGGCTTTCTCGTGAATATTTTTTTTTTGCTGTCTCTTCTGCTATAAAAAACATCTTACCTTCCTGTATGAAAATCTTCCTTAGAATGCACACTGATCTGTATATGCATTGGAGTCGTGATAAATTAAGTCCCTTACACACATGGGGCATGCAATGCAACCAAAACAGCCAAGTATGAAGCACCCGGAATTAGAACATGCATAGACGTTTGCACAAGTGAAGGAGCATCGCCAAAAGGGAGATGAGCATTGTGGCATTCAGTTCAATTTTGTAATGAAACTGTCATGAGCTAAGCATAGGGACTGCCATTGCATTCTAAAGAAAATGCTAGTGTCTGACCAAAGTACTTGTGAATCACAGACCCAGAACAAGCAGGGTGTGAATTAATATCATAAAACTGTTAGAATTCCTTATTTCTGTTCTTTTTCCAGGAGAGCAATTTAAAAAGCCAAAGCATTAGCCTGATAGTCAGGAAACTAATACATTTCAAAGGAGAGTTCAGCAATGACAGCCTAATTAATTCCCCCTTGATATGGTCCCTTTAAAATAGGATTAAAAAAGTAAGACATCTGTATGCACATGACCAAAATGATATTATATTTCTAGGCTCTTCTTATTATTACAGTTTTATAGCTTTCTATTGAAGAGTTCACTGAACAAGTGATCTAACACAGACACATGAACACTATTACAAATCTAATAAATTCTGTACTAAGGCTAATCTAAGTATATAAGAACTTGAATAATGCGATTGTAATTCCATCATGAAACAATGATGGAACATGTGTTATTAGAATTTATTATCAACACTGGATAAAGATGATGATTCTATAGTAGGGGAATCAATAATACATTCCACATCACACAGCATCCATTGATTGATGTTCGTCAGTTTCTCTGTAGATGTTTCTACTATTCTATTATATTTAGACAATAAGGCTGGGTTCACACTACTACACTACTTTCATCCTACTTTGCTCTGCTACATTGGTCCTACATTTATCCTACATTGGTCCTACATCCATCCTACTTTCATGAACAGGATACTACTTTGGTCCGACTTCAATGATATTCAATGGGCCTGAAGTAGGATCAATGTAGGACCAAAAGTAGTACAGGGAGCATTTTCAAAGTCGGACCGACTTGTGTAGGACGCTACAAGACGCTCTCATAGGGAAACATTGAACACAGAGCAAAGTAGGATGAAAGTAGTGTAGTAGTGTGAACCCAGCCTGAGGGAGATTATCTAAAACTGGAGAGTGCAAAATCTGGTTCAGCTGCGCATGGTAGCCAATCGACTTTTAACTTCAACTTGTTCAATCAAGCTTTGACAACAAAAACCTGGAAGCTGATTTCTATGCAGAGCTGTACCAGATTTTGCACTCTCCAGTTTTAGTAAATCACCACCAATATGTTACTGCTGGGGGATTTGGTGGATTTATCATGAACGAAAAGTAGGTTGCTATACATAAAGCTACTGCCAACTACCCTTGTAAATATAATGGGTGGTAACTTTATAAGGATGAAGTTTGGGTTTGGATCTAACATGGGTTTGGGGTGAACCCTGTTTATTTATGGCTCATGAAAGTTCTGAACTAATGTGGGACTTTACTGTCATAGTAACAAACTAGCCATAATGCACGTCCTAGCCTTTGGACTTAGGTCAGCTTGCTTACAAGAGGACTTTTTGATAACTCAGCCCTTTTGTGATTTAAAGGTGGGTTCCAAGCAGCCATATTGACAATTCATAAAGATAAAACATCAGGATAAAGATACAGATTTTTTCATATCAGGTATTTTCAGCCAATGAGATTAAAAAATTACAGTCTCATGGCTGAAAATAAAGACACTAATCCCAGTATAAAATTTCATGAATTTAGCCTAATATGTTTGGTTGTGATCGGGAATGCTAGCTGGTCTCCTAACATAGATGTAAACCCTTAGGCTTCACTCACAGCAGGACGTTCCATTTTGCGGGCAGAATCACCACTATTCTGCCCGCTATTCAGAAATCATAGGACACCCTTGTGACCCCTATTACTTTGAATGGCACCCAAATCGTGGTGCGATTTTGCTGTGTTTTCCACCCAACAAATCACAGTAAAATCGTGCATATAGAATCGTGTGATGCCTGTCACCCAAAAGAAGTTTGGGTGCTATTAAAAGTAACAGGGAATTGCAAGGGTGTCCTGTGATTTGCAGCATTTTCAAATCACGGGCAGAATCGCAAAACGGAATGCCATGTGTGAATGGAGCCTAACTGAATGTCCTGTAGGGAACAAAATATTTTGCATCCTGGAAAATGTGGGGGTGAAAGGAGGAAAGGGGTTTAAAACCATAATGCTGCTGATGTTCTGCGATCTTTTTACAGCCTATTCCTGTCCACATGCACTACATGTGGCATATTTCCTAATTGTTACTGGCCTCAACAAATTTTTCACAGCCTCTTTCCAGGTTCCCCCAGTACACATGCACTACACATGTGCTCCTTTAAGAAAGCATGTGAAAGGGTGACTGTAGGAAACAGGACATGGGGGTTATTTACTAAAGGCAAATCCACTTTGCACTACAAGTGCAAACTACTACGTGCACTTGAAAGTGCAGTCGCTGTAAATCTGAGGGGTAGATCTGAAATGAGAAGAAACTCTGCTGATTTTATTATCCAATCATGTGCAAGCTAAAATGCTGTTTTTTATTTTTCTTGCATGTCCCTCTCGGATCTACAGCGATTGCCCTACCAAGTGCACTTTCAGTGCAATTTCAAGTACACTTTGCACCTGTAGTTTGTACTTGTAGTGCAAAGTGGATTTGCGTTTCGTAAATAACCCCCAAAGTTTCCAAAAAGGACTTTTTTTTTCAAAATTTACCAGCTGTTATTTTCATAAGAGACATCGATTAACCGCTTGTCGACCGCGCCATAGCCGTATGACGGCTACAGATTGTCTCGATAACTCTGGGAGGGTGTACATTGACGGAGAGATCACTTATAAACAAACTTGTAAACAAACCAGCATCATGTACGTTTCCTCTCTCCCCTCTCTGTACCGATCGGTACAGTGCGAGGGGAGAGGGGAGAGAACGGATGCAGCAACGCTGTGGGCTGGATCTGTAGTGCCCACAGCGCTGCTCCTTGATAATTGCAGCCTCTGCCATCCCTCCATACTAAGCCTGCCATCCCTCCATACTAAGCCTGCCCCCCTTCTGCATTCCTGCCATCCCTCCACCATACTCTGCCATCCTGCCATCCCTCCACCATACTCTGCCATCCTACCATCCTTCCCGCCATCCCTCTGCCATCCCTCCTCCATACTCTGCCATCCCTCCACCATACTCTGCCATCCTGCCATCCCTCCACCATACTCTGCCATCTCTCTGCCATCCTGCCATCCCTCTGCCATGCCTCTGCCATCCCTCTGCCATCCCTCCACCATACTCTGCCATCCCTCTGCCATCCCACCATCCCTTTTCCATACTCTTCTATCCTGCCATCCCTCCACCATACTCTGCCATCCCTCCACCATGCTCTGCCATCCATCCACCATACTCTGCCATCCCTCCACCATACTCTGCCATCCCTCCACCATACTCTGCCATCCTACCATCCTTCCCGCCATCCCTCTGCCACCCCTCCTCCATACTCTGCCATCCCTCCACCATACTCTGCCATCCTGCCATCCCTCCACCATACTCTGCCATCTCTCTGCCATCCTGCCATCCCTCTGCCATGCCTCTGCCATCCTGCCATCCCTCTGCCATCCCTCTGCCATCCCTCTGCCATCCCTCTGCATTCCCTCCACCATACTCTGCCATCCTGCCATCCCTCTGCCATCCCACCATCCCTTTTCCATACTCTGCCATCCTGCCATCCCTCCACCATACTCTGCCATCCCTCCACCATGCTCTGCCATCCATCCACCATACTCTGCCATCCCTCCACCATACTCTGCCATCCCTCCATATTCTGCCATGCTCAGCTATCCATCCCATCCGCCCCCAGCCATACTTAACCATACCCAGCCATACTCTGTGATACCCAGTCAAACTCAGCCATACCCAAGCATACTCAGTGATACCCAACCGTACCCGGCCATACTCAGTGATACCCAGCCATACTCAGCCATACCCAGGCATACTCTGTGAAAACCAGTGGTACCCAGTCATACTCAGTGATACCCAGCCATACTCAGCCATTCCCAGGCATACTCGGTGATAACCAGTGATACCCAGCCATACTTGTACGTTGGGGTGTTTTCTTACCAAAATCTGGTAATTTTTGGGTTGTTTTCATTGTCCTGGTGCACCAGGGCCTTCAAAATTGTAAGAGGTAGTCAGGAAATTAGATTTGTAATTTATGCTTCAGAACACCTGAAGGTGCTCCCTACATTTTGGGCCTCTGCATGTGGCCACGCTGTGTAAAAGTCTCACACATGTGGAATAGCCATACTCAGGAGGAGTAGTAGAATGTGTTTTGGGGTGTCATTTGTGGTATGCATATGCTGTATGTGAGGAATAACCCGCTAATATGACAAATTTGTGGGAAAAAAAACTTGATTTTGCAAAGAATTGTGGTAAAAAATTACAGCTTCAAAAAACTCACAATGCCTCTTACTAAATACATTGGAATTTGTACCTTACAAAAAGGGGTCATTTGGGGTGTATTTGTACTTTCCTGGCATGTTAGGGTATCAAGAAATGAGAGAGGCCATCAGTACTCCAGGTGTGTACTTCAGTACTTCAGGTGTGATCAATTTTCAGAGATTGGGACCATAGCTTGTAGACTCTATAACTTTCACAATGACCAAATAATATACACCAATCTGGGTTATTTTTACCAAAAATATATAGCAGTATAAATTTTGGCCAGAATTTATAAAGAAAAAATACTAATTTGCAATTTTTTTTTAACAGAAACAAAGACATTTTTAGTCTTTTTTCTTTAAAAAAAAATAAAAAATAAAAAATCCAGCGGTGATTAAATACCACCAAAAGAAAGCTCTATTTGTGTGAAAAAAAGGACACAAATTTCATATGGGTACAATGTTGCATGACTGAGTAATTGTCATTCAAAATGTGAGAGCACCGAAAGCTGAAAATTGGTCTGGTTAGGAAGGGGGTTTAAGTGCCCAGTGGTCAAGTGGCTAAAATAAAAATAGCCCGGTCCACGCTGAGGGAACTGACATCTTGCCCTCGGCGTGTCTTCTGGGTTCGCGGCTCCATCGCCGTGATGCGCGCAGGAGTTTTCTTCCCAGCAAATCAGATCGCATGTGCCGCTGATGTCAGTGGCTGCATGCAAAGGGAATATCTCCTAAACTGTACTTTGTACTTTTACCTACAGGTTAGCCTTATTATAGGCTTACCTGTAGGTAAAAGTGTCAAATTTGGGTATAAAACCGCTTTAATTATAAAAAAACTACAGCTGGAAATCTGCCATTATGGGGCAACCAAGGTCAGAATTTTTTTTACAAGATAAATCCTGCCTTGTCTCTTTCCATTTGCTGTCTTTTCAATGCCCATGTAATGTCCAGACAATGGCTGGTTTCTACCAAACACATACCTGAAGTCTATATTTTCAATAAATTGGGAACATTTAGGGAATACAGGATGGTACAGTGTTGTATGGATGTAGGGTTGTGGTTTTGAAGTGTTTTTGAAATGTATTACACTTTTAGGACAATGCAGTGTGTGGTACTGTGAAAAAGGAAGCTCACAAACGATACAATTATTATAATTTTAGGTACTTATATAGCACCGTCAATTTACGCAGCGCTTTACAATGTACATTCACATCAGTCTCTACCCTCAATGAACTTACAATCTAAGGTACCTAACTCACATTCATATACTAGGGAAAATTTTAGGCAGAAGCCAATTAGCCTAGCAGCATGTCTTTGGAGTGTGGGAGGAAACCGGAGTACCCGGAGGAAACACACGCAGGCACAGGGAGAACATGTAAACTCCATGTAGGTAGTGTCGTGGTCGGGATTCGAACCAGCAACCCTTTTTACTAGGCGAGAGTGCTACTCACTACACCACTGTGCTGACCTAAATTGTTGTGCCACTGGCCAATTTCTACAAAGTTGGGGGGTTGAGCTTTTTTAACGAAAATTTTCCTAGAACTTTTAGGTTTATTATGGCTGCAACTTCCACTATTTCATTCAGGGATATTACCACTGGATGGATAGAAATCAGGCGTGGAAGCCAAAAATTCAAGATTTTTTTGTTCAAATTGTAATAAATCAGATTGGAGTACTGCTGCTGTATTTAAAGCGATTGCAAAGGTTATTTAATTTTTTTAAATAACAAACATGTCATACTTACCTTCTCTGTGCAAGGGTTTTGCACAGAGCGGTCCCAATCCTCCTTTTCTAGGGTTCCCCAGCGGTGCATCTGGCTCCTCCTCTTCATAGACGGAGAGCCGCTTTCCATGGGGGCACTCGTGCGGGCACGCTCCCGAGTCCTGCTGCTGCATCCATTGACACAGACTTGCAGGACTCAGACCCGCCCCTGGCGCGGATCCAGGGAATCGTTCTAAGGTAAGTAATTCATAATTCATTATGCCTTTGTCTTGCAGGGTTTGTTTTTTGTTTTTGCCAAGGTTTACAACCTCTTTAATAATGAATCAGGGTTACGTTGTATAAATGTGATCATATTATATGTACTGTATTGTTTGATCAGAAGTTGAAAAATAGACACAGACCATTGTAGTACCTCAGAATATCTGATTAGCTAAGATTAGCTAATTATTTGTCAATTATTCCCTGACATTGGTCTTATTGATCATACTCTGGCCATCTTTTACAGCTTTTAACAGAATTGGCCAGCAAATTCTGTTGGAAATATGACAAATCTCTGTCTAGTCTGCCTGGATTTGTTGTCTGGTTATAAATAAGTCAGTTTGATAAGCAAACACAAACAACTATAGGATAAGGGTTCAGCTAAAGCCAGTGACTAGCTGCAGTAATGAACCTTTGTGCTATTTTACTGAAGGGTGAAAAATGAAAATGTTTATTTATGTTGGCTAAAAAATGCATTTTAAAGGTGTATTTGTTTTTTTATACATAACAACTGATAAATGCATTGTTGCTGCAATAAAATATAAGCTGTCATATTCTATGTAAAATATACAGAAATTATAAATCATAATTACTGCACTGAGCTCATGAAACAATCCCTTTAGTAGTTTAAGCAAAGAGGGCTCCCATGCTGCCTCTATAAAAGGAAAACCTTATGAAAAATGTATGTGTCTGTCAGAGGCTCCTAGATGTCAGTCAATTCAGCCTGGCGCTGTGTATTTTCCATGTTTTTAATGACACTTGGGTGCTTCGCATTCTAATTGGAAGGTGACAAAGTTCAGCAGGGAACAGGCATATGCCTCAGGTAATTATATATGTAGTGCTCAAGGATAAACAGGGGTTATTCATCAAACTGACAGCAAACACAAATAAAACTATGGCACAAATACATCTAATCATATCATAAATATAATCCTGTATTATGTGTCAATGTACTGTGTCAGATTGCAAAAGTAGAAACAGTCAGCCAACATGAACAGCTCAAAGAAGAACAATAATAGGTAGATTCAAACACATTGGCCTAAATTTAGGGCGGCCTAGCCTAGCCTGTTTAGGCTACACTGACGTAAAATAGTTAGGCTAGTAGTGATTCACAATCTACTTACCTGCTAATCTACGGCGTTGTAGCCTAAAACGAGCAGGCGTAAGGGCGCCTAATTCAAATGACTTGGAGGGGGGCGTGTTGTATGGAAATGAGGCTTGACCTCCCGTTTTTTGACGTTTTTTGACACTGCGCATGCGCCGGGCGACTACATTTCCCAGTGCACATTGCGGCTAAGTAGGCCGTATGGGCCTATTGATTTAGACGCGGACGTAAACGACGTAACTCCCGATTCGCGGACGACTTACGCAAACGACGTAAAAAATTCAAACCTCGCGGCGGGAATGGCGGCCATACTTTAACATTGTTATTCCACCTCATAGGCCTAAGGCCTTACGGAAATTACGTTAATCGACTGCGGCGGGCTCGCGTTCGTTCGGGAATCGTCGTAAAAGCTCATTTACATAATCTACGCCGGCCGCAATGGAAGCGCCACCTAGCGGTCAGCCAAACCATTGCAATCTAAGATAGGACGGCGCAAGCCGTCCTATCTTAGATATGTTTAAGTGTATCTCTGTTAGAGAATACACTTAACCCCCTTGGCGGTAAACCCTAGCGTAACTCGGGGTTGGTTTTCAATAATAGGATCGGTATCCCCGAGTCACGCTCGGGGTGGACGTGCAGAGTGTGCAGCGGCGCGGCTTACCTTCTCGCTGGATCCACAGGCAAGTTACTTACCTTGTCCCTGGATCCAGCGATGCCACCCCGCTGTGTGAGCGAGCGGGACCTCCTCGCTCGATTCACAGTGTCCCCGTGTGCCGCCGATCTCAGATCTCCGACGTTACGACGCACGGGGGCGGAGAACGGCGCCAAATTCAAAAAAGTAAACAAACACTTTACATACAGTATACTGTAATCTTATAGATTACAGTACTGTATGTAAAAAATACACACCCCCCTTGTCCCCAGTGGTCTGCCCAGTGCCCTGCATGTACTTTTATATAATAAAATGTTTTCTTTCTGCCTAAAAACTGTAGATTGTCCAAAAGTGTCCCTTTATGTCAAAAATGGTTTTAGATCAGCTAGAAAACAGCGATAATAAATTATAATCACTTGCAGAAATGTGCGATAGCGATTTGTGGGGAAA
Source organism: Rana temporaria (assembly GCF_905171775.1). Taxonomy (NCBI): domain Eukaryota; kingdom Metazoa; phylum Chordata; class Amphibia; order Anura; family Ranidae; genus Rana; species Rana temporaria. The sequence goes on along the minus strand of NC_053494.1, from coordinate 156,133,675 downwards.
TTCGTCATAAAAAAATAATAATAATGACAGCGACAAAACTGAGCAAATTTCAGTGATTTTGAGTTGATTACATTATTGAATCATTTTTATTATAATTATATTATTATTTGTTATAATTATTTATAATTATTTATTATATTATAATTTATAATTTTGTTTAAAAAAAAAAATCATACCCGGGATGCCTACAAGACAAGCTTGGTCAGATTTAAGTGAGTTATTTCTAAAAATTACAGGCCTACAGTATAAAACGCCAAATTTCCTTGCAAAATAATTGTACCGCTTTTGGTACGTAATTCCAGACAGAATCATACCGCCAGGGAGGTTAAACAAACACCGGCGTAGATTCAGAGTTAGGTCGGCTTATCTACTGATAAGCCGGCCTAACTCTTTGTGAATCTACCTATAAGTGTGTTTTATTTTCATCAATTTATTGACATGGAAAGAAAGCATAAATACTGTATAAGGCAGTTATTGTCAACTCATAAGGTATGGAGGGTAATAAATGTGGCCCCTGACCATTCTAAAGGGCCACACACAATATTCAGTGTATTACAAAGGTCTGTTTGAGCTTTTAGACAAACTTAAACCTTGTACACGCGATCCAATTGTTGGCTAACCGAGCGCCAAATTTTTGTCTTCAGGGCGTGTGCCTGGATCTTGTCTTGCGTACTAACGGTACACAATTGTCGACCAACAAACGCGAACGTAGTGACGTACTACGAGGAATTCCAACTATTGAGCCTTTGGGCCCTTCTGCTAATTTCGTGTTTGGTGAGCATTGATTCCCAGCATGCGTGTTTGTACTTTCAACTTTTGTGTGACGGACTTGTGTACTGACCATCAGAAAATCTGACAACCAACAGTTGTCCGCTGAACATTTACTAGCATGTCATCATTTGTTGGCAGAAAGTTGGACAACAATTGTCAAATAAAGCCTACTAACAGTCAGATTTTAGGACAACAGGCTGTCAACAGACAATCCCCTGCCAACAATTGGATTGTGTGTACAAGGCTTAAGGCAGGCGATAATCGCAAAAGAATATGACAGGCTGGTTGTACCCAAGTTGATCGATCGATCGACTGGGTACATTCAGCCTGCCTATTAATGGTTATAATCTTGAACCTTGTATGGCTGGCCTAAGGGAGACAGTCAGAGACTGCTGACATACAAAAGGTGTGGGTGAAGACTCATGACAAGCAGCAAGAGACACTAAAGCCTCGTACACATGATCTGATTGTTGGCCAACCAAGCATCAGATTTTTGTCCTCAGGGCTGTGCCTGGATCTTGTGTTGCATACTAACTGTGCACAATTTTCAGCCAACAAACATGAATGTAGTGGTGTACTACAAGGAATTCCAGCTCTTGAGCGCCACCCTATGTGCCCCTTCTGCTAATTTTGTGTTTGGTGAGTATCGATTCCAATAATACGTATTTGTACTTTCAACTTCTGTGTGATAGACTTGTGTACTGACGATATGAAAATCAGACAACAGACCATTGTCCAACGAAAATTTACTAGCCTGCAATCCAACATTTGTTGGCTGAAAGTTGGACAACAATTGTCAGAAAGAGCGTACTAACGATCAGATTTTAGGACAACAGTCTGTCAACAGACAATCCCCTGCCAATAATCAGATTGTGTGTACAATGCTTAAGAGACTGGAGATGTGTTATTTGAGCCATTTATGCCCCATACACACTATTAGATCTTCTGCAGATTTTTGTCTTCGGATTTACCAAAACCATATAATATGAGGTCAAACCTTAAGGCCCCGTACTCACGACCAAACATGTCTGCTGAAACTGGTCCGCAGGCCAGTTTCAGCAGACATGTTTGGTCGTGTGTGGGCGCGAGCGGGCCGAATTCCAGCAAACATTTGCCCGCCGGGCCTTTTCCCAGCGGACAAATATTCCTGGACTTGTTTTAAAACAGTCCGCTGGAATCCTGCCCGCTCGGACATGTACGGTCGTCAGTACAGACCTACCGTACATGTCCAGGCGCCCGCCGTCCCTCGCATGCGTCGAATGACTTCGACGCATGCGTGGAAGCATTTTAAAGGCGGGCCGCCCACGTCGCTGCGTCATTGTCGCGGCGACACCGCGTCATCGACGCGGCGACACCGCGGACACGCCCCGCGTATTGTTTACGCGCGGACTTCTGTACGATGGTGTGTACAACCATCGTACAGAAGCCCTCTGGCAGACATGTATGGTGAAAACGGTCCGACGGACCGCTTTCACCATACATGTTTGGTCGTGAGTACCCGGCCTTAGGCCTCGTACACACGGCCGAGGAACTCGACGTGCCAAACACGTCGAGTTCCTCGGCCAGTTCAGCCCTGAAGCCGCCGAGGACCTCGGCGGGAGGAGAGCTCCCATAGAACAACGAGGAAATAGAGAACATGTTCTCTATTTCCTCGCCGAGGTCCTCGTCGGCTTCCTCGGCCGAAAGTGTACACACGGCCAGTTTCCTCGGCAGAATTCAGCCAGAAACTCGGTCGGAAGCTGAATTCTGCCGAGGAAACTGGTCGTGTGTACGGGGCCTTAGAGTTTTAATTTGTATGCAATCAGGCAGGCCCTTGCACTACATGGTTTTGGTAAATATAAAGATAAAAATATGCAGAAAATCTAATAGTGTGTATGGGGTCTTAGAGATTGCTGCTATTGCAGTGTCTTTACAAATCAATGCTCCCGATACAGATTCCCGGGGTCCACAAAAGGATGAAAAACAAGTACCAAAGGTTCAAAGGTTGGGCACCAGGGTAAAAGGAGTAGTCATCTTATGGTTTTAAAGTATTGCTTTGTCTCAAAGGTGGAATTGTAGCCCCTGTTCCCATTGCATTGGTCAGGGCTGTTTGTGCTGTTGCCTATTTGCAGGCACATATTGGGTTGAATGATCCACATTTATGAGGACAGTTTTACTCTCATCTCTAGCTCTCTATATTTTGATGTAACATCTCCCACTTAATGCCGCGTACACACGATCGGTTTGTCTGATGAAAACGGTCTGATGGACCGTTTTTATCAGACTAAACCGATCGTGTGTGGGCCCCATCGGTTATTTATCCATCGGTTAAAAAAATAGGAACTTGTTTTAAAATTATCTGATGGATAAAAAACCTATAGAAAAAGAACGATCGTCTGTGGGTACATCCATCGGTTAAAAATCCACGCATGCTCAGAATCAAGTCGACGCATGCTTGGAAGCATTGAACTTCATTTTTTTCAGTATGTCGTTGTGTTTTACATCACCGCGTTCTGACATGATCGGTTTTTTAACTGATGGTGTGTAGGCGTGACTGATCATCAGTCAGCTTCATCGGATAACTGATGGAAAAATCCATCAGACTGTTTTCATCAGACGAACTGAACATGTATACAGGGCATTAGACTCAAAGTAGCTGGGCTAGATGTAGTAGGCTTGAACAGATTGGAGTCTTGAGTAGATTCGAACATGCTTCATTGTGGGGTTGATTTACCAAAGGAGTAGAAGAGTTTTAAGTATACAGTGTATATAGGGCCAATTTTGGTTTGTTTTGAGTAGAATAGCGGTGTTTTGTTTACTGTCTAATTGGGAAATTACTTTCACTTCCTGTCCAGGGTCACAGATTAATGAAAACAATCTTTCTAATGTGATAATATTTTTTTTCCCTAAACACTGAAACAGGTAGCTCCATTGGAATAGTTTCTCTCACTTCCCATTCTGGAGATAACTGTGATATTATGGATTTTATTTTACATTCTGTTCTAGTGAGTATAATCACCAAGTCAAATTGAGAGGCTGAATTTTTCCAGAAGGTTACAGACACAACAATTTTATACCCTGGGGAACATTTTGAAAAAATGCTAAAGGTCATAGACTTTCTTGGCACCAAGAATTAGTATTTTTTCATATACAATTTGAGAGGATGTGGTACCCTAATCGTATTGTTTACTCCATATCACACCTTGAAAATAGATACACATTCAGGAACATTTTTTTTGTTTATAGCGCAAAAAACAAACAAACGCAGAGGTGATCAAATACCATCAAAAGAAAAGCTTTATTGCACGCAATTTTCAGTTAAAGCAACGCAGTGCCAATAGTCAAACTGTTACTTACCCTATAATAGTCAATCAATAGATTAAACGTATTTACCACTAAACAGGTGTGTGTGTATTTATTTACATATCCCACAGCAAGGCGAAAGGTATTTCTCACTTGTGTTGTAAATTGTCGTTGCAGTAATTTTTTTCAAACAGGTGTACCAGAGGGGCTGAGGTTGTTCCCAAAATTTAACCAGCTGCTCCTTCGAGGGTGGCACTACACCTTCATAACACAGAAAATGTGTCATTGGTGGAAAAGCACTAGTCTATTTTGCGGCTCTACCCTTTAAAATCTGTGAGGATAATTTGACTTATCGTAGATCCAATGTTTGGCAAGTGACAAATATTAAAAAGAAAAGGCTTGCATTTATAAACATAACTCATGGCCTACAGATCTTTACATCGCTGTTGTATAGCAAGATGAATAAATTCTGTTTCCAGGTAATGAGTAACAGACTCTTTTTGATAAGTAAATCTTGCAACGAATAAGCTTAGCCTGGGTCTTGAGACACTTTTCTAGGTTTGTATTTTAAACCTCCATACTATATACTTCATATTTACCCTTTAAAGATTGCATTGAGGGCTACTGTTTATAAAAAGAATGCACTGAAATAATATTCATTAACCTACATATTACCTGTCTACATCCAGGGCCGGACTGGGAATAAAAACCAGCCCTGGAAAAATGTCATACCAGCCCCATAGTTTTAAAAAATTTCGGACACTAGCGGGGGTTAAAAGTGCCCCACTGCCCCACGAAAAGCACTGCAAAAAAGTTAGTAAAGCACCGCTAAAAATTGCATCGCTTTACCGCCGACGCCCCCAACGCCTCAATGTGAAAGCAGCCTAAGGTAGGGGGGGGTTACTGATATAAGGGGGAAACCTTTATATCAGTGTCCCTTTACATTATTGTATTAACTCCCCCTTACATCAATGACCCCCCCCCCCTTAGGCTGGCCTTGCGGCGCTGTCACTGACCTCCTTTTAGGTGCACCTTGCAGGGATCAGTCAGGCGGCTCCAGCTTGGTGGCTCTGGTTTTCCTATAGTCTCCTTTCCACAGTCCACTCACCTCTGACTTCTCCCATGACCCCCATCCCAGCGACACTCCCACTCTTGACTCCTCTCCAAACTCCCTCAGAGACTGCAGACTTCACATGATACAGGAGATGGTCAGAGACTGCAGACATGATACAAGAGATGGTCAGAGACTGCAGACTTCACATGATACAGGAGATGGTCAGAGACTGCAGACATGATACAAGAGATGGTCAGAGACTGCAGACTTCACATGATACAGGAGATAGTCAGAGACTGCAGACATGATACAAGAGATGGTCAGAGACTGCAGACATGATACAAGAGATGGTCAGAGACTGCAGACATGATACAAGAGATGGTCAGAGACTGCAGACATAATACAGGAGATGGTCAGAGACTGCAGACATGATACAAGAGACCAATGCAGAGAGAACAGGCAAAAATATATATATAAATGCACATTTTTTTACCTGAAATTTTTATTTATTTATTATTATAATAAATACATTCACATTTTATTATTATTTACAGTATATTATTTTATTATAATACATAAGTTAACTCCATGAGAGAGGGGCTACAATGGCGAGAGAGAGAGAAAGGGGTTGCAATGGTGAGAGAGAAAGAGGCTGCAGTGGTGAGACAGAGAGAAAGGGGATGCAGTGGTGAGACAGAGAAAGGGGCTGCAATAGTAAGAGAGAGAGAGAGGGGGGCTGCAATAGAGAGAGAGAGAGAGAAGGGCTGCAATAGAGAGAGAGAGAGGGGCTGCAATAGAGAGAGAGAGAATGGCTGCAATAGAGAGTGAGGGGCTGCAATAGAGAGAACGAGAGGGGCTGCAATAGAGAGAACGAGAGGGGCTGCAATAGAGAGAGGGAGAGGGGCTGCAATAGAGAGAGGGAGAGGGGGGGGGGGCTGCAATCGTGAGAGAGAGAGAGGGGGGCTGCAATAGTGAGAGAAAGAGAGGGGCTGCAATAGTGAGAGGAGCTGCAATAGAAAGAGAGAGGGGCTGCAATGGTTGGAGGGAGAGAGGAGCTGCAATAGAGAGAGAGAAAGAGAAAGAGGCTGCAATGGTGGGAGAGAGAGAGAGGGGCTGCAATGGTTGGAGGGAGAGAGGAGCTGCAATAGAGAGAGAGAAAGAGGCTGCAATGGTGGGAGAGAGAGAGAGGGGCTGCAATGGTTGGAGGGAGAGAGGAGCTGCAATAGAGAGAGAGAAAGAGAAAGAGGCTGCAATGGTGGGAGAGAGAGAGAGGGGCTGCAATGGTGGGAGATAGGAGCTGCAATAGAGAGAGAGAGAGAGAGAGGGGCTGCAATGGTGTGAGAGAGAAAGGGGCTGCAATGATGAGAGATAGAGGGGCTGCAGTGGTGAGAGAGGGGCTGCAATAGAGAGAGACTGCAATAGTGAGAGACAGGAGCTGCAGTAGAGAGAGAGGGGGCTGCAATAGAGAGAGAGAGAGAGGGGCTGCAATGGTGAGAGAGATAGAAGTGCTGCTATAGTGTGTGTGAGAGAGGGGGCTTTAATGGTGGGAGAGAGGGGGGCTGCATTGGTGGGCGAGAGAGAGAGAGGGGGGCTGCAATGGTGGGAGAGAGAGGGGCTGCAATGGTGGGAGAGAGGGGGGCTGCAATGGTGGGAGAGAGGGGGGCTGCAATGGTGGGAGAGAGGGGGGCTGCAATGGTGGGAGAGAGGGGGGCTGCAATGGTGGGAGAGAGAGGGGGCTGCAATGGTGGGAGAGAGAGAGGGGGCTGCAATGGTGGGAGAGAGAGAGGGGGCTGAAATGGTGGGAGAGAGAGAGGGGGCTGAAATGGTGGGAGGGAGAGAGGGGGGCTGCAATGGTGGAAGGGAGAGAGGGGGGCTGCAATGGTGGGAGGGAGAGAGGGGGGCTGCAATGGTGGGAGAGAGAAAGGGGGGCTGCAATGGTGGGAGGGAGAGAGGGGGGCTGCAATGGTGGGAGGGAGAGAGGGGGCTGCAATGATGAGAGGGGGCCTGCAATGGTGGGAGAGAGAGGGGGCTGCAATGGTGGGGAGAGAGAGAGGGGGCTGCAGTTGTGGGGGGAGAGAGAGGGGGGCTGCAATGGTGGGGGGAGAGAGAGAGGGGGGCTGCAATGGTGGAGGGAGAGAGAGAGAGAGAGAGAGAGGGGGGGGGCTGCAATGGTGGGGGAGAGAGAGGGGAGCTGCAATGGTGGGGGAGAGAGAGGGCTGCAATGGTGGGGGGGAGAGAGGGCTGCAATGGTGGGAGAGTGAGAGGGGGCTGCAATGGTGGGAGAGTGAGGGGGCTGCAATGGTGGGAGGGAGAGAGGGGGCTGCAATGGTGGTAGGGAGAGAGGGGGCTGCAATGGTGGGAGGGAGGGAGAGAGAGAGAGGGGGGCTGAAATGGTGGGAGGGAGAGAGAGAGAGAGGGGGCTGCAATGGTGGGAGGGAGAGAGAGAGAGGGGGGGGGCTGCAATGGTGGTGGGAGAGAGAGAGAGGGGGGGGCTGCAATGGTGGTGGGAGAGAGAGAGGGGGGGGGGGCTGCAATGGTGGTGGGAGAGAGAGAGAGGGGGGGCTGCAATGGTGGTGGGAGAGAGAGAGGGGGGGGCTGCAATGGTGGTGGGAGAGAGAGAGAGGGGGGGCTGCAATGGTGGTGGGAGAGAGAGAGAGGGGGCTGCAATGGTCGGGGGAGAGAGAGCGGGAGCTGCAATGGTGGGGGAGAGAGAGCGGGAGCTGCAATGGTGGTGGGAGAGAGGGGGGCTGCAATGGTGGGAGGGAGAGAGGGGGGCTGCAATGGTGGGAGGGAGAGAGGGGGGCTGCAATGGTCGGGGGAGAGAGGGGGGCTGCAATGGTCGGGGGAGAGAGGGGGCTGCAATGGTGGTGGGAGAGAGAAAGGGGGGGCTGCAATGGTGGTGGGAGAGAGGGGGCTGCAATGGTCGGGGGAGAGAGGGGGGGCTGCAATGGCCGGGGGAGAGAGGGGGGCTGCAATGGTGGTGGGAGAGAGGGGGCTGCAATGGTCGGGGGAGAGAGGGGGGCTGCAATGGTGGTGGGAGAGAGAAAGGGGGGGGCTGCAATGGTCGGGGGAGAGAGGGGGCTGCAATGGTCGGGGGAGAGAGGGGGGCTGCAATGGTCGGGGGAGAGAGGGGGGCTGCAATGGTCGGGGGAGAGAGAAAGGGGGGTCTGCAATGGTCGGGGGAGAGAGAAAGGGGGGTCTGCAATGGTCGGGGGAGAGAGGGGGGCTGCAATGGTCGGGGGGAGAAGGGGGCTGCAATGGTCGGGGGAGAGAGGGGGACTGCAATGGTGAGAGAGAGAGAGAGGGGGGCTGCAATGGTTGGGCGAGAGAGGGGGGCTGCAATGGTGGGAGGGAGAGAGGGGGGCTGCAATGGTGGGGGGGAGAGAGGGGGGCTGCAATGGTCGGGGGAGAGAAGGGGGCTGCAATGGTCGGGGGAGAGAGGGGGGCTGCAATGGTCGGGGGAGAGAGGGGGGCTGCAGTGGTGGTGGGAGAGGGGGGGGGTGCAATGGTCGGGGGAGAGAGGGGGGCTGCAATGGTCGGGGGAGAGAGGGGGGCTGCAATGGTGGTGGGAGAGAGAAAGGGGGGTCTGCAATGGTCGGGAGAGAGAGGGGGGCTGCAATGGTCGGGGGGGGAGAAGGGGGCTGCAATGGTTGGGGGAGAGAGGGGGACTGCAATGGTGGGAGAGAGAGAGAGGGGGGGGCTGCAATGGTCGGGCGAGAGGGGGGGGCTGCAATGGTGGGAGGGAGAGAGGGGGGCTGCAATGGTCGGGGGAGAGAGGGGGGGCTGCAATGGTGGGAGGGAGAGAGGGGGCTGCAATGGTGGGGGGAGAGAGGGGGGCTGCAATGGTCGGGGGAGAGAAGGGGGCTGCAATGGTCGGGGGAGAGAAGGGGCTGCAATGGTGGGAGAGAGAGAGAGGGGGGCCGCAATGGTTGGGCGAGAGAGGGGGCTGCAATGGTGGTGGGAGAGAGAGATTATACAGTTTACAATTTGCAGAAAAGGTAGGTGACAGAGAAAGGGGGGTGCACCATGCAACCCCCCCCCCCCCCTCTCTCTGCACCTACCTTTTCTGCAAATTGTAAAATGTATAATCTCTCTCTCACACCACCATTGCACGGTGCACTCCCTCCCCCCCCCCCTCCTCTCTGAGATTATTATACAGACAGTTTACAATTTCCAGGGGCAGCAAAGGTAGGTGAGAGAGAGAGGAGGGGGGGGAGGGAGTGCACCGTGCAATGGTGGTGTGAGAGAGAGATTATACAGTTTAAAATTTGCAGAAAAGGTAGGTGCAGAGAGAGGGGGGGCCCGGGGGGGTGCACCGTTATATGGTGAGAGAGAGATTCGAGACAGTCAGTATACAGGATTTTAAATCTATGTGTTCTTTACCTTGTGCTCCAGGGTGGCCGGGCGTTCACTTCTTCTCCTCTGCCTTCACATGTGACATGGGCGGTGCTGGCGCCGCACGGGAAGATGGAGCAAGATCTGACGTTCGGTTCTCCTGCTCGGCTCCTCCCCTCCCTCGTGACACGTGACATGATCGCTCCAGTCAGCGCGGGAAGGAAAGTGCAGCGGCGAGCATGGCGGCCGCAACCCGCCGGCGGCCGGCCCGCCGCTGCTTTTAACATTCATCATGTGTGAGGCATTAACATGACAGTGAGTAACACTGGAGAGGGCAGGCATATAATTGAAAGTGCGGCCGCGGCCGCAATGGCGGCCGCCGCCGTGGCCCACCGGCAGCTGAGCTGACACATTTTTGATTGACAGCAGGCGGCCTACCGGGAATTTTCCCGGTCTCCCGGTAGGCCAGTCCGGCCCTGTCTACATCCAGGGCTCATGCAAGCAAGAGTTACATATTGCAATGTAGCTACCTTACTATTTAGTCTACTAAAATAAGTGTCTATGTAGTCTACTAAAATAAGTGTAAAGTTAAAGTGGATGTATAGCCCATTTTTATGAGTATCAGTAGCTAAATGCCATAACCCCGGTATCGTTTTTTAATGTGGGCGATTCTGCACTGGGACACTTTTAGATGCTTCCCGGTTGTTTCCAGGCTTACCGGCGCTATCAGTAAAGCGCGGAAGCGGTACGATGCGGCCGTTTACTGGGCAGGAAGTCGAGTATGGGCAAGATGGCCCCCACCCGTCTCTATGCCCTTGGAGGACTGGCGCGACCTCTGACGTCACTTTCATTTCTCGGGCCAAACCAAATGATTTTTTAAGTCTAATTGCAAAAAAAGTATTTTCTATTTTTGCTTTAGGTTAATGAGAGATCTGAACATTTTTTGACCCCAGATCTCTCAATAAAGAGGACCTGTCATGCTTATTTCTATTACAAGGGATGTTTACATTCTTTGTAATAGGAATAAAAGTGATACAAAATAAAAAAATAAAGGGATGGTGTAAAAAATAAAAAGTTAAATAAATAAGATTTAAAAAAAAAAAGAGCCCCATCCCTCCGTCCTTGCACACAGAAGCGAACGCAAACGTAAGTTGCACCCGTATATGTGAACGATGTTCAAACCAGACATGTGAGGTAGAGCAATAGTTCTAGCGCAAGACCTCCTCTGTAACTCTAAAGAGGTAACCTGTGAACTTTTTTATTACATTGTCTATGGAGATTTTTAAGTACCGCATCACATGCTAGGTATCTACTCGGCTTAAAGGGGTTGTAAAAGATTTTTTTTTTACCTAAATAGCTTTCTTTACCTTAGTGTAGTCCTCCTTCACTTACCTCATCCTTCGATTTTGCTTTTAAATGTCCTTATTTCTTCTGAGAAATGCTCACTTCCTGTTCTTCTGTCTGTAACTCACCACCGTAATGCGAGGCTTATCTTGGATAAAAGATAAATGTCTCATAGGTAAAGGTTTTGTGATATTGTTGTTCAAAGCTTTAAGGCTCATGGGTGTACAGTATCATGGATGGACCTGTAGGGCTATCCCGAGAAGGGCCTTTTTCCACCTACGGGAGCTTTTTGGGTTCCTTCTGTGTGTCCACATCTTTAATGTTTGGTCTCCAAATTTTGTTCTTATGCCTATATCAGTCACCAAGGCCGACGTGCCTTATTAGTGATGCCCCAATTACACTTCCCTCTATCTCCCCCACACCCCTTCCCTTTTGTTCCTTATGTACTGAAATTGTTGAACGATTCGAGGATGGCAAGGATTATTTGCCACTCAATTTTGTGTTGTTTACAGAAAAGATTTTTTTTAATAAAATGTTATTTTAAAAAAAGCTAACAAGTCAGTTTATATATTCATGTTAAATACCCAATCACGTGTAAGAAAAATAACAAAATATTTTTTTTCTAGCATATCATTGGCTAATTGAAGTGTATACATTGTGTTCTATGCTAAGCTAAATAAACATTCACTTTGAAAAACTTACATGTATAAATGTATTCTGATTTAAAAGTAATTATGTGTATAACTTTAAAAATATGTCTATTAAAGAGACTATTTGTAAAGCCCTTGCAATGTCATTAATAACGTATATATCACACCATGGTGTTGAAGCACATTGTGGTAAATTGGCAGAAGCCATTGCTGAGTGAACTTTTCTAAGGCCAGCTTATAATTACAGCATAATTGTAACAATGTCAGAGTGTAGGGAAAAAGACCTTGAGTCTTAAATTTTCTTGTTCAGCCAAAATACGTGATTAATGTTACACTTGTTAAGGTTGTGAGATTCCAAAGAGAGTAGCCCTGCTGACATAACAAATGTGTGAAGTTATAAAATTCCACAGCAATAAAATAACACGTCACCTCCATTACACAGATGTGTGTATAAAAGGTGAAAACCAGTATTTTCTAACAACAGAAATTACAATTTTGTATGATGCATGGTACTTTAGCAAACTAAAGCTGCCTATAGATTAAAGGAGAAACATGGGCAAATCTTTTTTGGCCATACTTCTCCTGTGGGTCACAGGTGTACACTTAGTTTTGCACTCCTTTTACCCAGATCCAGCCAACAGAGAAGTTTAGCCATCATAGAGCTGGTCCAAGCTCTGCAGGGATCTATAAAGCATAATAATGAAACAAGAGGCATGCTTCAGTCCTTAAGGACCTGTGTCAATGGCCTTTGATCGGGTGTCTAAAAGCAATTTTTTTTTATCAGTGCTTGTTAGGACTCCTTTCATATCTTATGGAAGCTAGAGTTTTTTACCTGCAAAAGATTTTGTTTAGGCAATACTCAATTAAATTATTGAACCAGGAAATTAGTGGATCACCTGCCTGACTATAGAATTCTGTAAACCACAAAATTAGATGATCAGAATTACAAATCTGTTGGCAGGTAAATCAATGAATATTAGTGTAACTGGTTCCCACAAAGTGTCAGTAATGCTGCATACACACGATCAGAAATTCCGACAAGAAAACCGTGGATTTTTCCTGAGGGAATGTTGGCTCAAACTTGTGTTGCATGCACACGGTCACACAAATCTTGTCTGAGATTCCGACCATCAAGAACACGGTGACGTACAAGACGTATGACGAGCCAAGATCAATGAAGTTCAATTCTGCTTGATTCTGAGCATGCATGTTTTTTTGCACGTCAGAATTGCATACAGACGAGCGGATTTTCCGATAGAAACTTTTTCCGTCGGAAAAATAGAGAACCTGCTCTCAATCTTTTGTTGGTAAAAATTCCGACAGCAAACCGTCCTTACTTTAGGATGCAGGTAAGTTCCCCAGATAGCACTGCCAAGTGCTTTCACAGTTTTTCACAGCTTTCACAGCTTTTCCAGCTTTTCCCTGTCCCTGTCCACCATCACCATCCACAGTCTCCACTATACTCCTCCACACACACCTACAACTTCCTGACTTGCTTTAAGCCACTTCCTTGGACAGGTGCATTAACTCTTTATGTTCCCTTTAAAGGGACCACAGCCCAAACAGAGAGAAAATATAGCGTCCTTCCAGGACCCAGCCACGGCGTCCTGTACAATATATATATATATATATATGTGTGTTTATGTATGTATGCATGTATGTATGTATATATTGTGACAGAACACGGCTCTGTCCCTATGAAATTGGAGGTAAAAGGGACACAGAGTTTGCATATCTGCAGGCTGCAAGACTACAGAGTGTAGAGTTTAAATTGGAGAAAACTGCTCTGTCAGTTTTCTCCAGGTTTTGATAGTTTAGTATGGGACTCTGTAGTTTGGAGATCCCTAAGAGACTTGGGTAGGACGAGATCCAATCCTGTGTGCGGATCTTGTGGACAGCCAGCAGGGTGTGTGCCCAGGTGCACACAGCCCATATAACGAGGGACTGGTCAGAACAGTAAGTGGAGAAAGGTGGAGTGTGTGCAGCTTGTTACTGCTGCTGTATGAAGACAGACCTGTGTGTGGAAAGCTGTCTGCCTTGTGTGAGACTACAACCCTGGTGAGGAGGGATTTCATGCCTGATGGACTGGGAGGCTGTGAGAGCTGAGGCGACTAGAAAGTCCAAGGGGGCTGTAGGAAGTCCTGAAGTCTGGGAGACAGTGAGCTAACCTAGGGGCTGGAGAATCCTGTTGAGACCGGGAGTAGGCTGGTTTATCAGGGAACTGCAAGGCAAAGTAAGCCTAGGAGCCAGGAGGCTTGGTATTTTCTTTTGTGTGAGTTTACTGTGTGGGAAATCCTATGTATGAACTATTATTTTGTTCCATTTAATAAAAATGGGCTGCCATGCCCTCAAACCTGATAACTGACTGCTGTGGACTCGCTGGAAAAACGCATTTACCACTTTCTAAACCCCCATGCCACAATATATAGATCAATATATATCTATCTATCTATATATCTATCTATCTATCTATATATCTATATATATATATATATATATGTATATAGATATATAGATATATATCTATATATATAGATATATCAAAAAAATGACTGTAATTTATTTGTCTTCCTTGTAATCTGCTTCAAATTTGTTAGGAAGATATGTTTATCTTTGACATACTTCTAAAGACTTCTGGCAGAAATTCATGAGCTGCATTTCTTTTCTGTAATTTTAGCAATAACAACCTACAGTATGTGCTCTTCAAAGTGCAGGACTGCACCAGAAATTTCTGAGTACTCTAAATCCTCATTAAATGAAGTGAAGAAAGACTGATACTTTCCAGCTTTAGAAATGGGAAAAAATGCTTGGTATTGTCTATCAAATAAAGCTTTTCCACTGAACACAGTTTATCAAGGTGACAGATTTAATTCAAGCTCCCCCAAAAAAAAAGATTACAATAATATTTAAAAATTGCTTTAACTATAAAATGTAACATTACTGAGCAATTCCCCATGCACCTGGAAACCTGAAACAAACTCCAAATAAGATGCCCATTTTTGCAAACATAACAGTATACATTTTGTTAAAGTAAAGGTAAACCCATTTATTAAATCTCATATAAATATCATATAAAGCTCTAACAAATATAATTTCCAGAGTTGTTTTCAATCTTTTTTTTAACCATTTGCGTTCCAGGCTGCAAGATCCTTAATTTCCAGTGTATTTTTTAGTTTTCAGTGATAGTTTGAATGACAAGTACGCTGTCAAGCACCAAAGTACCCAAAGTAATTTTACAGGAGTTTTTATTCTTTGCTAAATAAAGGAATTTTTTTTTAGTTTACACCTGATGTGTCACATTTCATGAGGGCCCTAAATTCCCCCCCAAATTGTTTAGTTTAGAATTGTAGCCACCCTGTTCTAAATTGGGGCTACCAGTAAATGTAGCTTTGCTGGGTTGTTGGTAACCTGGATAATTTGTGGTCTTTGTGATCATTTGGGTTTTCTGCAAAAGTTCCCCAAGTTCAGTGTAGCTGTAGTTCTTGCCTTTTGTCAGTAGGTGGCACTGGTACCTTTAGCATTAGTTTGAAGAGCTGCAGTAAAACTGGGTTGTGAATATGCATACATCTCTCAGCCAACCAGTAGGAGTTTCCTGGCCACTAATGCATGGTGGGAGAGAGTATAAAAATTAGGGGAGATCAGGTGATCAGGATCCTCCTACCCGAACCTTGGTCTGGTGTAGGTGTGTGAGGAACTGCTGTGCTGGGTACACCCGAAGCCTAAGGCCTAGCCATGTGGTCCAGGCTCTGCAATTGAGGGCCTGTCTGTGTGCATGAAGGAAAGCTTAGAGACCTAAGATGAAGTATCAGAAGTCACTCTGTCATAGTCCAGGGAACTGTTGATAGCCTGGGAAAACTGTCAAGACGGTCTATTCCAGACAATTTCTCAACGTCACTGTGAGATGTTATTGCTATAGGAAACAGCTGTTGCTACAAAAAGTACAGAATGCTGGGTACAGTCCAGTCTTTTTTTCTGTACTGCTGTCTACCTTTCTATTTTGTTTGAGGAATATGCTAGTCTGCTTGTCCTTTAGTTCTAGGATACCTTGTGCCCTAACCCTCCCTCCCTGAAGTTTTGTTGTGTGAGCAATAAACCCACATTTGTTCAGCATTGAAAGTGACTGGTGCTCATTTTCTACATTGTCCACAGCCCACCATGCTTGGCATCTTGCCCCCTTAGGGTGACATGTCAGCCCTCTCTGATGCTGAAGATTGGGTGGGGGTGTGCTACATAATATAGAATATACAGTACAACAGTTGGAGTGCAATGTTCAGAACTATGTAATGCACAGAACAGCTTGCAGATTTTATTGTTCATGTGTCAGTGCCCCCTTATAGTAGTAGGCAGTTCCCCTTTAAATGTTGGTGGTCAATATTTTTGGACCTGTGCAAGGTGTAAAAGTAGGGAACAACACAATGCAGAGTGCAGGGCTCCGGAATATCGATTATGAGAAGAAAAAAATGGATTTTCAGCTTTCTCTGGGTATTGGTATTCCTGGATTGGGTTTCAGAGTTTGGAGACTTCGAAAAGCTTTGGGAGGGAAGAAGTCTCCAGTCCAGTGTCCAGGCTTTTCCAGAGACCATCAGCATGTGTGTGCAGTTGCGTATAGCCTTTAAAATGTCAGGCTTGGTCAGAGCTCAGGGGTCCCATTTGGAGGCAGGTGTACTCTACTCAAGAGAAAGTACCCAATGCTGGAGGCAGAGGGCTGAGAGAGTTGACACAGCTAAGAAATTATAGAGGACTGAGTTCAGAAGAATGAAGGAACCTAGAAGTCTCAGGGGACCAACACAGATGGAGGTTCCTTCCTCCAGCCGTTAATGGTAAATGTACTCACCAATATTAACATTATTATGACATCACATATACTATTGCTGAGAGTGTTTATTTTTTTTGAACAATCTCACCTATACAATGTATTTTTTTCTAGAGTTTCTTCTCTCTCTTTCCCCCAGAAGAAGACCTCTACTGTTAAGGTCGAAACGCGTCAGTTTTTAGTATGACTTTATTATAAGATTATCATGCTATGTTGTATATGAACTCATACGGCTGTATCATTATGTACATGTTTTTAAACCATATCAAGAAGCTCATGTTTTGATTTCATCAGATGTTTTCTCTGTGGAAAATCTTTTTCAATAAAATACTTTTTTATACTATAGAACATTATTATTCTTTGCTGCTAATTAAAGCCCCTTGGGGTATCCTTCCAAATATATTATCATTTGGGGCGTGCAGCACCTACAACCCACAATTAGTATTTATTTTCCCTTGCTACTTATGATCAGTGGTATTTTTTCTAATACTATTTCTGACCAGTGTGTTCCCTTTATGCTCCATATACTCCCTCTTTACCCCCCTTGCCACATTCTAGTGGTCAGTGTGCCCACCACCCCTTGCTGCTCAGTGTGCCCCCTCTTGTTGGTGGAGCACTTTTACTTACAGGATAAACTGCTGAGAGTAGAGGAAGGAAGAGGAGACAATTTTCAACAGAGCAGGAAAGAGTGGGCTTTCAAATGTAAACAGCTGTACTGTTTACATTTATGTTCACTGTGATTGGCCATCAATGTGATCACAAGAAACAGAGCCACTCCAATCATCTCTGTGCTTTAAGGCCTGTAATGTGAGCTCATCTCATACATTTAACAGGCACACTGGTCACCCATATCCTATTTTTGCAGTGCCATTAAAATAAAAAAAAGCAGTCAAGAAATGCAGTGATTTTAATAATGCTAAAAGTGAAACAATAAAAGTGAAATATTCCTTTAAATTTCGTATCTAGGGGGTGTGTAAAGTTAGCATGTGAAATATCACATGTTTCTCGTACTTAGAACTGTCTCTGCACAAAGTATCATTTCTGAAAGAAAAAAAGACATTTAAAACTGACTTGCGGCTATAATGAATTGTCGGCTCTGGCAATTCAGAGCGAATTCATTCATAAAAAAAAAATTGCGTGGGGGTCCCCCCAAATTCAATTACCAGGCCCTTCAGGTCTGGAATGGATTTTAAGGGGAACTCCACCCCAAATTTAAAAAAAAATGGCGTGGAGTTCCCCCAAAAATCCACACCAGACCCCTTACCTGAGCATGTTTACCTGGCCGGCCGTAGAAAAGAGGGGGGGACAGAGTGCGCCCCCCTCTCCTGAACCGTACCAGGCCACATGCCCTCAACATGGGGAGGATGTCCCCATATTGATTGGGACAAGGACCTCATCCCCACAACCCTTGCCTGGTTGTTGTGGGGGTCTGCGGGTGGGGGGCTTATCAGAATCTGGAAGACCCCTTTAACAAAGGGGACCCCCAGATCCTGCCCCCCTATGTGAAATGGTAATGGGGTACATTGTACCCCTACCATTTCACGAAGGAAGTGTAAATAGTTGGAAAAAACACACACAAGTCCTTTATTAATAAAAAATAAATAAAAAAATCCAGCGGTGGTAATCCACTCGTCCCGGCTCCCTGCTCCAACATTGTCTGTATCCAGCGACGGGTGATCTCCTCTCCGGTCCAGTGATGATAAGATCTTCCGGAATCCAGAGCTCCAGAGCACAGCATCGGAGGCTGCCTCTCTCCGCCGGACACAGCCCAGCGGAATGACTCGGCTGGAGCTTTGACATTTCTTATATAGGGGAGGCGGGGCCACCCGTCACATGACCCCGCACCCTATATAAGAAATGTCAAAGCTCCAGCCGCGTCATTCCGCTGGGCTGTGTCCGGCGGAGAGAGGCGGCCTCCGATGCTGTGCTCTGGAGCTCTGGATGTCGGAATATCTTCTCATTGCTGGACCGGAGAGGAGAACACCCGTCGCTGGATACAGACAACGTTGGAGCAGGGAGCCAGGACGAGTGGATTACCACCGCTGGATTTTTTTTCATTTTTTTTTATTAATAAAGGACCTTTTTCTACGGTGTGTGTTTTTTCTAACTATTTACACTTCCTTTGTGAAATGGTAGGGGTACAATGTACCCCATTAACAATTCACATAGGGGGGGGCAGGACCTGGGGTTCCCTTTGTTAAAGGGGTCTTCCAGATTCTGATAAGCCCCCCGCCTGCAGACCCCCACAACCACCGGGCAAGGGTTGTGGGGATGAGGCCCTTGTCCCCATCAACATGGGGACATCCTGCCCATGTTGAGGGCATGTGGCCTGGTACGGTTCAGGAGAGGGGGGCCGCACTCTGTCCCCCCCTCTTTTCTGCGGCCGGCCAGGTTAACATGCTCGGATAAGGGGTCTGGTGTGGATTTTTGGGGGAACTCCAAGCCATTTTTTTTTTTAAATTTGGGGTGGAGTTCCCCTTAAAATCCACACCAGACCTGAAGGGTCTGGGATGGATATTTGGGGGGAACCCCACGTAATTTTTTTTTAAATTGACGGCGGGGTTCCCCTTAATATCCATTCCAGACCTGAAGGGCCTGGTAATTGAATTTGGGGGGACCCCCATGCAATTTTTTTTTTTATGAATGAATTCGCTCTGAATTGCCAGAGCCGACAATTCATTATAGCCGCAAGTCAGTTTTAAATGTCATTTTTTCTTTCAGAAATTACACTTTGTGCAGAGACAGTTCTAAGTACAGGAAACATGCACTATTTCACATGCTAACTTTACACCCCCCCCCAGGTACGAAATTTAAAGGAATATTTCACTTTTATTGTTTCACTTTTAGCATTATTAAAATCACTGCTCCCGAAAAAACTGCAGTTTTTAAAACTTTTTTTGCATTGATACATGTCCCCTGGGACAGGACCCAGGTCCCCAAACACCAAATGTTCGTGTGAACTTTAGAACCCTGGTGACAAGGTAAGTACACTGGTGACAAGGTAAGTACACTGTACCAGGATTCTGCAATGCAATCCTGTGGCTTGGGGTTACTGCTAATAGTACTGAAATGTAACCCCGAGCCACACTCGGGATTACCGCCAGGAAGTTTAAGCAATCACATTTAAACTTGTGTTAAATATGAGTCAGTACACACCTGCTATCATTTAAAGTGCCTCTGGTTAACCCAAATTAAGTTCAGCTGTTCTAGTAGGTCTTTCCTGACATTTTCTTACTTGCATCCTACAGCAAAAGCCATGGTTTGCAGAGAGCTTCCAAAGCATCAGAGGGATCTCATTGTTAAAAGGTATCAGTCAGGAGAAGGGTTCAAAATAATTACCAAGGCATTAGCTATACCATGGAGCACAGTGAAGGCAGTCATCATCATGTGCAGAAAACATGGCACAACAGTGACATTACCAAGAACTAGATGTCCCTCCAAAATTACTGAAAAGATGAGAAGAAAACTGGTCAGGAAGGCTGCCAAGTGGCCTACAGCAACATTAAAGGAGCTGAAGGAATATCTGGCAAGTACTGGCTGTGTGGTACATGTGACAACAAGCCCAGCTACATTTTGCAAAAACACATCTGAAGTCTCCCAAAAGCATGTGGGAAATTGTGTTATTGTCTGATAAAACCAAGGTTGAACTTTTTGGTTGTGATTCGCGCAAAAACAACACTGCACATCACCAAAAGAACATCATACCCACAGTGAAGCATGGTGGTGGCAGCATTGTGCTTTGGAGCTGTTTTTCTTCAGCTGGAAAAGGGGCCTTAGTCAAGGTAGAGGAAATTGTGAACAGTTCCAAATACCAGTCAATATTGGCACAAAATATTCAGGCTTCTGCTAGAAAGATGAACATGAAGAGGAACTTCATCTTTCAGCATGACAACAACCGAAAGCAAACGTCTTTATTTTAACAAAGGAATGGCTTCACCAGAAGAAGATTAAAGTTTTGGAATGGCCCAGCCAGAGCCCGGACCCGAATCCAAATGAAAATCTGTGGGGTAATCTGAAGAGGGCTGTGCACAGGAGATGCCCTCTCAATCTGACAGTTTTTACCAAGTCAAGATGTGCCATGCTGATAGACAGGGCCGGCCTTTGGGGTGTGCGAGCTGTGCGGCCGCACAAGACGCCATGGGCAACAGGGGCACCGTGCACAGGGATGATCCTAGATGGGGTGCGAAGGGTGCAGTTCACCCAGGCGCCACAGAGGTGGGGGCGCTCAAGCGCCAGAGTGCTCCTCTCCCTCCTCCCCCTCCATGTCGGTGTCCAGTGGCGCTCTCTCTGCCGCCGCTGTTTCCTGGCTGGCTGCCTAAATCCGTCCCCCTTCATCCTCCTGTCAGAGATCTGAGCGGCTTTCTCTGTTCGGCGAGAGACCCGCGGTGATATCGTAGGGGGCGGAGCGGGCGGGGAGGTCCGTGCCGTGCATTTGTTCTCCTCTGTCACGATCTTCTCCACCCAGGCGGCGCGGCTGCACACTGTCCTCTCCTCTCCAGCTGCCGCCCAGGTGGGGTTTGTCCTGTGGGGAGTCTGTTGTACTAATGGGGGGGTCTGTTCTAATGGAGCGGAGGGGGGTGGTCTGTACTAATGGAGGGGGTGGTCTGTACTAATGGGGGGTGGTCTGTACTAATGGAGAGGAGGGGGGTGGTCTGTACTAATGGGGGGTCTGTACTAATGGAGGGGGGTGGTCTGTACTAATGGGGGTCTGTACTAATGGAGGGGGTTTGTGGGGGTGCTCTGTACTAATGGGGGGTCTTTACTAATGGAGCGGAGGGGGGGTGTTCTGTACTAATGGGGGGTGGTCTGTACTAATGGGGGGTCTGTACTAATGGAGCGGAGGGGGGTGATCTGTACTAATGGGAGTGGTCTGTACTAATGGGGGTGGTTTGTGGGGGGTGGTCTGTACTAATGGGGGGGTTTGTGGGGGGTGGTCTGTACTAATGGGGGATCTGTACTAATGAAGGGGGTCTGTATTAATGGTGGGGGTGGTTTGTGGAGGGGTCTGTACTAATGGAGGGGGGGGGTGTTTGTACTAATGGAGGTGGGGTCTGTACCAATGGAGGGGGGTGGTTTGTCCTGAGGGGGGTCTGTACTAATAGAAGGGGGTGGTTTGTTATGGGCTTCTGTACTAATGAAGGGGTGGTGGGTTGTCTGAGGGTCTCTACTAATGGAGGGGGGTGGGTTTGTCCTGAGGAGGGTCTGTACTAATGGAGGGGGGTGGTTTGTCCTGGGGGCCTGTACTAATGGGTGGGTGTTTTGTGGGGGGTCTGTACTAATGGAGGGTGGTTGGTTTGTCCTGAGGGGGGTCTGTTCTAATAGAGGGGGATGGTTTGTCCTGAGAGTGGTCTGTACTAATGGAGGGGGGTTGGTTTGTCCTGAGGGGGTCTGTACTAATAGAGGGGGGGTGGTTTGTCCTGAGGGGGGTCTGTACTAATGAAGGGGGGGTGGGTTGTCTGGGGGTCTCTACTAATGGAGGGGGTTGGTTTGTCCTGAGGAGGGTCTGTACTAATGGAGGGTGGTTGGTTTGTCCTGAAGGGGTTCTGTGCTAATGGAGGGGGGTGGTTTGTCCTGAGGGGGGTCTCTACTAACGGAGGGGGGTGGTTTGTCCTGAGGGGGGTCTGTACTAATGGAGGGGGAATGGTTTGTCCTAGGGGGGTCTGCACTAATGGAGGGGGGTCTGTATTGAGGAAGGTCTGTACTGAGTGAGGAGTTTTTTCTTAGTGGGGAGTCTGCACTGACGGAGTGGGGATCTATACTTAGAGGAGGGGGGTCTGTACTGAGAGGTGACTATAGTTGGTGGAGATGGGGTGACACCAACCCTAGTGACACTACTGCAGCCGCAGGCTCTTCTTTCCCCTCTCCATCTCCTCGAGCTGCTGTACTAGTGAGCAGTGCTTGCCAGCACAGCCATCCACTATGTTTCTTCCCCCGCCTTCATATGGGCCAGGGAAGACATAGAATAAAAAAAGGTGCAGAGAAGAGGATTGTGGGACATATAGTCCTGAGGACTGGCAGCCCCACTGTAACACGAAAACTGCAGCCCACACAGCATGCCCAGCTGAATGGGAGAGAGAGCCAAGAGCCCAGGAAAGCTTTCAGGGAAGTGCACCCAGGACTCCAGAAGGGAGAGAACAGTGCTGAGAGAACACCATCAGAGAGAGAACCCCGCTGCCCTGCGCCACCAGAGGGAAAGCAACACAGCCTGGCGCCTTCCCTGGCGGAGAAAAGAATGGAGTTATTGCCAGAATACAGACCTGGACTCTACCCAGTGGAATTGCGACGGGCAATTCAGAGTGAGCTGACTCCTGATCAGAGGAACCGTTGTTGCTGTATTGCTGGGTCAGGTGAGAGGGCCGATCGGCCATTATCTACTATCGTCCATAGGAACTGACATTTTTTACACTTTTGGGGGTACCAGTGACATTACTACAGTAATCAGTGCTAAAAATATGCACTGTTACAGTAGTAATGCCATTGGCAGGGAAGGGGTTAAGTTATTTATTAGGGCTGTGGAAATGAACTATTAATTCCTCGATTAATCTTAGTTTTTTTTGATCGATCAAAATTGTTTTGATTGGTACTCACCTCTCCGCCAGCTTCCGGGCCTTCAGGGAGTACCGTCGGAGATCCGGTGACATCACGGACACCGGCGGGGCTTGCCGTGTCCATCTGAAGGGCTCCTTTGCTGTGCCTTCATATCTGCATGCCGGCGGGACCTTACTATCTACCACACGAATGGGCTGTTACACTTCCCTCTATCAACCTGGGATTCTACAGCCATCCACTGGGAGTTGTGATAGTTTCCTTCACGGGACATCTACATGCCGACGGACTGATGTTAACCCCTCCTCATCTGGATTCAACAGTGGTATCGTTGTACACATTTTTATACCAGTATCATACTTAGCTACATGTTTTATGACTGCTTTTGCTTCCGTTTGGTATTACTCACACCATTTTTACAGTTTATGTAGCTACATCCATTTTATCTCCAGTGCAATATTTATTTTGTTACCTACTTGAAGACTTGAAATGTTTAATGCTATTCCCATCGAGCGCTGCCTTTGTGTTTTTTGTATCCTGCTATACATTTTTCCAGTGGTTGGTAGCTGCACTGGGAATCAGCCTGCATGGAAATCAGTTAAAACTAGTTGGATCTGTATGTGCATTATAATTAATCGAAATTAGTCGATTAATCGATAAAAAAATAATCAATTAATCGAACACAAAAAATGTAATCAGTAAAAGCCCTATTATTTATTATTGCAATCGTTTGCATATGCACTTAAATTAACTGTTATTAAAACAATTTTTTTGTTACAAATATTTGTTTCCTCTTTGTGTATGTTAAGGTGACCAGGGGGGCGAGGGATGAAGATAGGGGGGGGGCACAGGATTAGCTCGCACAGGGCGCCTGAATGTATAGAAAGAAGGTGATGTGACCACTCTCAAGGAATAGATTTCAAATACTCCTAGCAGCAGAGATGTCTTAAAGAATATAGCTGAACAATGAGAAAATATATTCAAGAGTTAAAAGGAATAATGAAGTCTTGTCGATTCAGCTTACACAGAAACAGCAAATATGATTATCCAGCATGAACGCAACAATATGCTTAGGATATTTAGCCTGTTGAGATCTGTCAGTGGTGTGTCAATCTGCTCAAGGAAACTTTTGTATTACTAGACAAAACCCTATTCACCTCGGTGAGAAATGCAACCTGGAACATTTGCTTATCACAAAACATAACAAGCAAACCTTATCGTCATCTTGAGTGTCTATCAGAGGTAAAATATTTTTTTATTTTTTTATGTGCTGGGCTAAAAATAAAAATTGGTTTTAAAGAGAACAACTTCAAGCAACAAGAAAAGTCAATGAGTAACTGCTAATTTGTGATGAGTGAGCTACTTAGAATCTATTCTTTCTGACAGCAATTTGCCACAACTGTTGCCATGATTCATTGTATTAGGTTTTCCAGATCTCCAGTGTTTTTAAAGATTTCTTTTGTAATTTTAACCTCTAAACTAGTTTACTAACTAAGGGAGCAAAAAAAAAAAAAAGTCCATTAGATTATATCAGCAGACATAGTGACTGTGTTATGACTCTAGCAGACATGCTGTGAGCATGTGGGCTCCCTTTAATGTTGACACCATCTTGTACACTTTTAAGTATTGTATGAATCCCTAAAGAGAGGGGACCAAAATACGGGATTATTACCTAACACTAACCTGGTACTAATGGGAACCCCAGTGGTGCCCCTAAGGCCCCGTACACACGGTCGGACAAAACCGATGAGAATGGTCCGATGGACCGTTTTCATCGGTTCACCGCTGAAGTGACCTGATGGTCTGCTGATGCGTACACACCATCGTTCCAAAAACCGATTGGGTCAGAATGCGGTGACGTCAAACACACGACGTGCTGAATAAAACAAAATTCAATGCTTCCAAGCATGCGTCGACTTGATTCTGAGCATTATGGTTTTGAACCGATGCTTTTCTGTACTAACCATTGGTTTGGTCCGATCGGGCAGCGGTCCATCGGTTTGGTTTTGAAGCATGTTTTAAAATTTTGGACCAAAGGAAAACAGACCGATGGGCTATACACACCGTCGGTTTGGACCGATGAAACTGAACCTCGGTTTATTCTCATCGGTTTTGTCCGACCGTGTGTACGGGGCCTTACAGTAATGGTGGTGGTAATTTTTAGGATGTTCTGTGAAACTTACCTGCTCACAGTGGGAGTCATATCTATACATCCTTTATTTAAAACAATAAATTATAACAATAACATGAAATAAGTGTAAAAGGGGAGGTTAGGAAAATCAGGTGAAGTTGAGTATATATGCTTAGCATCCATGTTCTGCTGGCCACTAGACCTTATGCACTCTACTGCTGGAACTTGTAGCCAACTTTTCCATATCTATACTGCATGATGGCCTTATATAAACCTATGGGTTTTATATCAACATCTTTGCTGAAGCTGGCTCACCCAATCTCCCAACTCAACATTTCTATCAAAATCTGAATGGTCAGATACCAATAGTCATCCTTCTTTTTCTATTTTCTATTTCTTCAAGATTAGGGATGAGCTTCGAGTTCGAGTCAAACTCATGTTCGACTCGAACATTGCCTGTTCGGCGAACAACGTACAATTAGGGGTGTTCGCGGCAAATTCGAAAAGCCGCGGAACACCCTGTTAAAGTCTATGGGAGAAATCTAAAGTGTTAATTTTAAAGGCTAATATGCAAGTTATTGTCCTAAAAGTGTTTGGGGACCTGGGTCCTGTCCCAGGAAACATGTATCAATGCAAAAAAATGCATTTTTTGTCTTTCAAAAATGACACTTTGTGCAGGGACAGTTCTATGTACGGGAAACATGCGCTTTTTTACATGCTGACTTTACACCCTCCCTAGGTACGAAATTTAAAGTAATATTACACATTTTTTTTGTTTCACTTTTAGCATTATTAAATTCACTGCTCCTGAAAAAACGGTTGTTTTTAAAACGTTTTTTTTTTGCATTGATACATGTTTCCTGGGACAGCACCCAGGTCCCCAAACACTTTTTAGAACAATAACTTGCATATTAGCCTTTAAAATTAACACTTTAGATTTCAAATGTTCGAGTCCCATAGACTTTAACGGGGTTCTAAAGTTCACAGGAACATTTGGTGTGTTCGCAAGTTCTGATGCGAACTGAACAGGGGGGTGTTCGGCTCATCCTTATTCAAGATGCATTAAATCTTCCTTCCAAATCTCATGCCTGAGAAAATGTCCTTCTATCATATAGATGTAAGTACAATCTCTGGAACAATTTTAAAATACCATCTCCAGCCAAAACCAATTTTAGTATAGAAGAATTAGAGCCTCTGTTCATTTTTTTATTGATCTTTGTATCCATTTTAAGGAGATGTGCCCTTGCTTTCAGTCAGAACAGGAGGTGATAGAAAATCTTTCTGGCAAGGGCATAGACAAGAACAAAAATACATTTGTGTACAGCAGGGAAGGGCTAGAACTTCTAACCATGTTTTTATTACTATCGGTGATGGGCTCGGGCATGTTCGGATCGAGCCTGCCAGGAAGCCATCACTGCACACCACCAATCATAGGCAGTGAGGCATTTCCCGACCGGCAGCTGCACATACACACAATGCCTATGATTGGCAGTGTGCAGTGCCGGGCTTCCTGGCGGGCTCGATCAGAACACGCCTGAGCCCATCGCTAATTAGTATCAGTGCTTTCCTTCCCCAGATATGACTGCACCACCCATGCTTGAGCTGGTGTCACAGGAACAAAACGAAAAATAATACCTCCTAAGTTAGGACACAGGGAGCAGTAAAAAGCTGGTCTGCAGTTCTGACTCCACCCTATTGAAAACATTTGAGTTTTAATTCAGAGCTATCATAAACCATATACTCATTGCTGCTCAATTGACTGTTGCATCAGGAGGACACTGTGTGAATCGAGCGAGGTCCCGCTCGCTCACACAGCGCAGTGGCATCGCTGGATCCAGGAACAAGGTAAGCCAGCGCACGCTGCAGGCTCTGCATAGCTACCCCAAGCGTGACTCGGGGTTACCGATTTTGGCACAAAAAATCCACCCCGAGTCACGCTCGGGAATACCGCCAGGAGGGTTAAAGCCTCGTACACAGGATCGGATTTTCATTGGACAAAGCTATGGTATTTTTTGCAAAGGGCCCTGGCCGTGAACTTGTTCTGCATACAAACGGCCAAACTTTGTCGGCTAACAAACAGAAACAACTTGGTTTTTCTGCTCTTTAGTGTCACCCTTTGGGCAACTTCTGCTAATGTTGTCTTATGGTTAGCATTGCTTCTGAGCATGCGTGTTTGTACTTTGGATTTTTTCCGACGGACTTCTGTACACACGATCGTATGATCCGGCATCACACATTTGTTGTCCGAAAATTTTAAAGCATGCTATCCCATATTTGTTGTTGGAAATTTTGACAACAATTATCCGATGGAGCATACAAACGGTCGGATTTTTCGACAACATCCTGCCATCACACAATTCCCATCGGAAAATCCGATCGTGTGTACGAGGCATTAGGGTTAGAATGTGGAGATTCTAATAGATGTCAATTAACAAGATGTGCTTTGGACTTGTTACCAATTCATTTTGAACCCAACCTCTCTCCCAGAACAGGAGACCATTGTCTGTACTCTCAGACTTACATTGGCAAACTGATTTAGGGCTCTTTCACACGGAGCGGATCCGTATTGATCCGCTACGTTAGCCCGTTTGGCTCAGCGGGGATTCCTCCGTTAATCCCCGCTGAGCTGTCGGCGGACAGGGCAGTCCCCGCACACTGTGCAGAGACCGCCCTGTCTTTGCTCTGCTCTCCCCTATGGGGAATCGGATGAATACGGACCGTGTGTCCGTATTCATCCGATCCGTTCCGCCAGTCGGAAGAAAAATAGGGTTTTCTTCCGTCTAAAAAAGCGGAACTTTGCGGACGCGGATCGTTACGGATGTTATCGGATGCATCATCCGCTAACGTCTGCAGTCCCATAGGGATACATTACAAGTCCGTAAACGGACTTGTAATAAACGGTCCATTCGTCCGCCCGTGTGAAAGGGCCCTAACTCAGTCTTTAGTTAAAAAAGATGTAAATAGTGTGGAGAATATCCATGGATCAGCTAAAAAATTAAATAAACATTTTTAGACGTGACAGTGCCCAATACAACTTGAGTAATTTTCTAAATGGGGGTTCCTTTTAGCAGCAGTGCAATAACATGATATTTTTAAAAATAAAAATAGATACTATAGTTGCCTAGCAAAATGAAAGCTGTTAATACAACAATGATAATTGAAATCAAGAGGTCAGTCATGATTGTAATTTCCTCTAAAGCATAAAGCCTTGCTTCTTTTTCCTCACAAAAGATCAAAACGTAATTATTTATATGGCAGACATTTTGTAATTACAGTTATTTATATGTATTAGAGTACCCCCAACAATAAGTGATAGCTGTTTAGCATAAGAAGTCAGATGATTACAGCACACATGCAGCATGATGTGCTTACTCGTGATCAAAATAAAGATGAAGAACAAGACATGTATCCTCTCTTCCTCTTTCTCCCTCCCTGTAATAAAGCCATGGATTTACATGAGCTGCATACTCTGAGGAGCTTATAACTGTCTGCTAGGAAATGA
Organism: Rana temporaria; assembly: GCF_905171775.1. Classification (NCBI taxonomy): domain Eukaryota; kingdom Metazoa; phylum Chordata; class Amphibia; order Anura; family Ranidae; genus Rana; species Rana temporaria. Next base: position 156,105,247 of record NC_053494.1, on the reverse strand, counting down.
AATAGGCATAAAGTTACCATTTAACTATGAAGTTGAACAACATCTTGAGACTATTGCGCTCATTTATATCTCGGATTTAAACCGTTGGATTTTTTGTCTGCCAGCTTAAATAGAGTTTGAATACAATATTGCAGCAAAATAAACTGTTTTCATGATATACGGAATGCATTTTTTTTGTATGTATCATTTTTATTATTGACATTTCATTTTTTACAATTTTTTTTTTTCAATTTACTTTTTTTTTTGCTGGCTTCATTGAATGGTTGTGTTTGCCCTACTATCAGTTCAGTGCATTAATAGGCATATTGTAGTATTAGTGTTAGTATTAGTGTAGTATGATCATCCGTGTATAGTAACATCAAAGACTGATGAAAGAAAAAACAATTGGTCCATGGAGTTGGCCCTTTTTTTCATTTTTTTTGTCTGATTTCGACCTATGTTATTTTCAAACACGTTGAAATTCACTTACTGTTGAATTACCCTCTACCACTGAAAGTTTGTTCCCAGCATATACTACTCTTTCAGTAAAATAATGCTTTCTTACATTACTAACCTTCTGACATGAACTTTCCTCCTGCTAGGTCACGTTCCTTTGTTCTGAGACCAGATTAAAGTGGGAGTAAACTCCCATGGTTGATATCTACCTATAGGTAAACCTATAATAAGGCTTAATTATAGGTACAGTAAATAACTCCTAAACGTGTGCTGTTTAGGAGATATTTTCTGTTTCTTCAGAGTCATGTGCCGTGAATATCGGCTCTCATGCACGGGAGTGATGTCTTCACGGCGCAGCCGATCAGACGACCTGAGGATGCAAACCCAGAAGAGAGACTGGATGAAGATGGAAAGCCCTATTGGCGGTGACAGCTCATACCCAAGTACCTGTCTGCAGCCCATCAGAGCACCCGAGTACCTGTCTCCAGCCCATCAGAGTACCCATGTATTAAAAGTTCAGAATCATACCCCCTTTTTTCTTTCTTTCATTGGGGCTGTACATATTACATTTCTCTATATTCTCTCCCAGAGCTGGATTTAGCCATGATCAGGGAGTGCATTAAAAAAGGGGGCATAATGTCAACAGTGTGTGAGTCAATTACTGTCTGCTTTACAGTGTGACAAGGATGTAATGAACCTGTATTTCCTGTTCACTCAACATGCTTCTGTACCTTGTGTCACGATCCAGAAGTAACGTCTAACATTACTTTTAGGTAGTGCAGAGTCAGTGCAGGAGGGCATTTATCGGGCTGTCATTAGATTAGGATGATTAAACAAAACTTGTCCTTCTTTATATCAGGTGTGCCTATCAGAGTCTCACTTACACCAGTAGTCCTCACCAGATACCCCCTTATATCATAAGTCCCCATTGAAGTACCCCCTTACATCAAATGCCCCAATCATATTGCCCCATATGTTTTGGTGCCAGGCAGAGTGTGGGACTAGAAGGCAGAGCAGGCTGAAGGTCTGGACAGAGGAAGTTTCACTTCTGTCCCCCTGTGAATGATGGGGGCAGGGCACACATAACGCCATTGGTTTTTAGGACACAAGCAGTTCTAGCAACCAACCACTGCACAGAAGAGGGAAAAGGGGACGATAAAACTCTCAGAGACCTGAGAGGGGGCGAGAGTAAATCTGGGGGTCAAAGCCTCCCCCAGCATCCCCTAGGTTTGACTCTGCTCTCTGATATTATTAATTCTTCTGACCTTGCACCATTTATGTCTTTGTACTTACTCAACCTTATCAATATTTTATTTGTAAGTGAGGTCTTGAGAACTGTATACTGTTGATTTCCTAAAACTGGAGTGTGCAAAATCTGGTGCATCTTTGCATAGCTTCCAGGTTTTGTTTCAAAGCTTTATTGAACAAGTTGAAGTTAGTAGAATTTCCCTTGAACTTTTTTTTTTCTCTAAAGAACAAACTTCTAACAATGTATGTGGATTTTGCCACAAAATTTGTCAAGTCATCAAATGTACTGAGCCTTTTGTACGACTGTTTGTAAAATCAACAGCTTAACACCCATTATTGTACACTGCCTGATTCCCTCACCGAGGAAGGCGGCGGAAGCAGCCGCGGGCCGAGCAATTGCTCAGCCTCGTCTGCTGACATTGCGGGCACACTGGACAGATTAGTGTCCATTTTTTAAAAGCAGCTGCAGTATTTGTAGCTGCTGGCTTTTTTAAAAAAAAAAACGGGTGGACCTCCGCTTTAAACTGTAGGCAGATCTTCCTGAAAAGGTCACTGCTTTGGTCACTGCTGTTCCTATCTTATTTTATGGTGTCTGACTAACAGAGAAAGTTGGGAAGATGGGAGATGGCGAGGTCTAATTTGAGTTGATATTTGCATAAAAAACGTAGCTGCTTTCCAGTATCTCTGGATCAATTCATGGTTTTGTTGTGCAATTTATATAGATGGCAACCTCTTGTTATACATTTCTTTCATCATTTTCTGAGTTTGAATTACCCAAAATCAGGTTTGCTTATATTGTGATGTGATAAATATTTTCGGATGCTGATTTTTATTTTATTGCAATCTTTATAATTTTTATATTTACAATCACAGCCTCAAATACCAAAAGTCTGTATGGTGGTAGTGTAGGGGGGGGGGGGGGGGTTAGTCCATTTCAAGTTTCACACATAGGTCAGCATGTTTAATGTCTCATGAGAGTCCCAAGAGAAATAACTGAAACTCAAAAAGTGGGTTTCACACTGAAGGTTATAGCAGCTTATTGCAGAAGAACATTAACAGAATTAGGCAGTAGCTGCATAAAAAGATATGTTTTTTTTTTACGTACGTAAAAGCCATTATAATTGCTTGAAAATAGTTTTTTTTCATTTATTGGAGTTCTATTTGACAGCATTGTTTTATTGAATGGATTTCTCTCTTTATATCTATAAATAACCCCCATAGTTTCAAACATCTATTTTTTCTACTCATAAACAATAAACTGCCACCAAAGATCAATAATGGTGAAGCTGCCATTGACCAAGCTGCAGAAACATTTTTCAGTCATACCTTTTAGATATAACAAATATATTTATGCACTATGTCTTAAAGTAAATACTTTTCTATTGTCTGAATTTCGTTCTGCTATATTGGTCTCTAATGAGTAAGGCTTCACACATTATTACTATTAGAAATGTGTATGAGCTTGCTGTCATGGTTAAAATAACAATAGAAAATTCTACTGTCTAAAAAAAAAACATTCTTTTCTAAAAGTATATATTATCACCTTAGGGAAAATATTACATCTTTCTGCGGTACTCTAAAATATGTGTTTTATATTAGTCTGCTGCAGGTTGCAAAGCAGATGAAACCAATTGCTGTATAATTGTGATGCATCTTCTTTGTCATGTTTGGAGAAGAGGACTAATCTCTTTATACATTCCAAGATGTTTTCCTGGAAGGAAGAAGGTAAAAAGCATGACAATCTCAACAAGCCCTGAAGGAAACACACATGGAAATTCACAGCTTCAGTGTAACAAAAATAGAATATTTGAAGTAAAAACATCTTAAGTCCTTTAATGTATCAAGGCAAACCAAACTGCCTTGCACAAATAATCTTTATATCTTTTTTTTCAGTCTTTTCAGAGCTGTACTGGGGTCATCAAGGGTCCAGTGTTTCAAATTTCCTTCAGATGCATATTAAAAGATGTATGGGTAGTTATTACAAAGCAGTGCCTGTATTTCTTTCGATGTGTATGATCTCTAGGCTAGTTTGTGGTAGGTTGACAGTGATAGGTTTACTTTTTTATTTACCACATAAAAACATTTTATGCCAGCCTTATCTTATCTTCCCTATTCACAGTACATTTTCTTTTCTACTAGTAGACACTTTACAGAGGGCGTGAGCTATTCAGGAAATTTGATTAGGGCAACTGATGTTGACATTGACGAGGAGCAACATAACACTTCATCTTTATTTTTATCACAAATGTAACATTATAATAGCCACCTTAAAATATTAACATCAAATTAACAAGCAAGATAGCATTGTTTTATATGGGTGATGCTAGCAATGTTTACAAATACAGTTATTTTTAGGAAATACAGTACCATAAAGTATTTATTTGTTTAATTGGAGTTATGCTAAATGTGAGCAGTTTAGCATTCAAAGAGACCCACTGATGTAGTAAACGTTATTCTGCTTATTAATTTGGTGCAATATGATCAGAAATCAGATAAGTGGAGGTTTGTACACTATTGTCCAACCATAGCAAAAATCTGATTAAAGCCTGATACACACTACACCCATGGGTTTCGTTCAACCCATGGGTTGAACTAAAAATAACTACTGGCTCCGGTTGGGAGCCACTGTATTAACCATGATTGGCTCGCCCATGTAAGTATGAAGTCTTTTTCGCTCATATAATGTCATCTAACAATTTTGAGATGCAAATTTTGTGTTAAAGACATACCTTGTTATTCTTGTGACTATTGTTAAATTGTTATATCAATTGATTACCCTATTCATGTACTATTATATCTACATTGTAGAATACTCATGACTTTGAAAAAAATGACATAATCCTCTGAAGAAGGACTATACGGTCCGAAACATATTAGGCATCATTCAATACATGTGTTCCTGCTGGGCCAACTCTGTATACAGGGCAGCTGAGCTTTATACCAATGTCATTTGGGTATATATTTGTATGTTACACATACATTTTAGCATGTTTATTTGATTATTGATTTTTCTGTTATTGCAATTTTATTGTACTTCTATATATTGTGACAGGAAGTCAGGTAAATCTGTGGGTGTTGTCACAGACGGGACATACATTTATGCCTTGTTTAGACAATACACCAATTGCTATTAGGCGTCGGCTGCCGGAAAAGGTTTAAGGGCGTTGGAAGACTCCAGCTGTTCAGAATGAGGCAATTAAGGCCTCTATAAGTAATCCAGAGGATTACCACTGATTTGATGCATCCTGATGCTTTCTGAGGAAGGAGAGCAGTGTACTGAAAGTCTTCTGAGGAGGTGAGGAGAGGATTGATTTTTCTGTGTGATAAAAATCAAAAGACTATTGTTTTTCTGCTGTATGACCAGCAGTGTCTGTCCAGCACTAGGCTGTGCTAGACTCCATAGATAGGTTCCTGTGTGGAAGATAGACGCCCAAAGTGGTCAGGGTTTATTTTATGTTTGATTTTGTTTATGATGTTTGGATGCTTGCACTTGTTTCCAGCAAGATGGAAGAATAAACCAAAAGCTTTGTTTTCAACCGTCTTCGACTGCCTGTCTGTATAAATTCAGTGTGTAGTGAACCCATCCAAGGGGTCACACACCCTGCTACTGAGCTAACCCCTTACAATATGTAATAAAAATTACATTTTTTACTGTACTATTTTGGTCTGTCTACACACAGGCAGAATGTCAGCTGGTATTTTTTGTACCGGCAAATATCTCCTGACATTCTGCTCATGTGTACAGGCTTAAGGTCAATACACGGGGCTTAAGAAAGGCTGCTCCCCGATACCTTTCACTATATTCTAGTAGGACTTAGTGTCCTTTTCTTTTTTTTTTTTTTTTTTTTTTTTTTTTTTTTTTTTTTTTTAATTACAACTCCTGTCTGGTGTTGTACACTTATGTAAATACACAATACTCACTACATTCTAGTAGGATGTAGTGTCTTTCTTTTTTGTTATTATACTTAAGTAAATACACAATTAGGGGAATTAACCCCTATATTTTCCACTGTATTTTAGAAAGACTTAGAGTTATTCTTCTTCCTTCTTTTTTTTTTTTGCACACTTATGTAAATATACAATAAGGGGGTTAACCCCTATACCTCTCACTATATCCTAGTTGGATTCAGTGTGTTTTTTTTTTTTTTTTTTTTTTTTTTTTTTTTTTTATTCAACTTCTTTGTGGTTTTCTACACTTATGTAAATACACAATAAGGGGAATTACCCCGATACTTTTCACTATATTCTAGTAGGACGTGGTGTTTTTTTTTTTTTTTTTTTTTTTTTTTTCTCTCTCTCTCTTTCTCTCTCCATATCTCCCTCCTACCCTCTCTTTCTCTCGCTCTCATATCTCCCTTTTTTATTCTTTTTATATACGTCCTCCCCCCATCCACTTACTGTAGGTATAGGTAGTGGGGTCCTATCCCTGGGTATCTCCCTTGAAGAGTGGAAATGGAGGGATAGGCACTGGGGCGGAAGGATGGAGAAATCCAGGAGTAGTACATAATATCGGTAGAAGAAGATAGAGCCTTTAATATATTTTCAATTTTCATTGGAAAGGGTATATTTGGAGACCATATATGTTAGTCTGTATATTGATTTTATGTTGTATTAATTGTACTGTTTTGTATAAAAAAAATGAATAAAAGATTTTGGAAAAAAAAAAAAAAAAAAAGAAAGGCTGCTCCGACAGGAGTTTAGCATTTTTTTGCGTGTAGAAGTAGCTCAATGTTATCGTATCTGTCCATGTATATTAGGTCATTTAGAGGCATATTTCAAGAGGAGAGTTTAGACAAAGAATAAAAAAACGTATTTAAAGAGGAATTTTTCAGGCAGAAACCATGCTAAATGCCCAAAAATGCACCTAAACGCACAGGTGGAGCTATCCAAACTCCTTATTGTTCAGGAAATGTAAAACAAACCCTTTGTTCTCCTGTATATGGTTTAAAAGATGCTCTATATGGAAAGGAGACATTGTGGTAATTCCAAAACTGCATTCTATGCTTAGTTTTTACTAAAATAATCATATGGCTTGAGGGTCAATCTTGTACAAAATTCTATTGTTTACAGTTGTGCGTAGGGCAGCACAATGTCTGAAAACAACCCTACACCTGATTTTAAGAAATCATTTTGAAACTATAAACTGAATAATAAGTGTAAATGGCACCATGAGGTTTATGAGTGTAGCTGCACCTCTGAGGCCCCATACTCACGAGCAAACATGTCTGCTGAAACTGGCCCGCAGGCCAGTTTCAGCAGACATGTTTGGTCGTGTGTGGGCGCGAGCGGGCCGAATTCCAGCAAACATTTGCCCGCCGGGCCTTTTTCCAGCGGGCAAATATTCCTGGACTTGTTTTAAAACAGCCCGCTGGAATTCAGCCCGCTCGGACATGTACGGTCGTCAGTACAGACCTACCGTACATGTCCAGCCGCCCGCCGTGCCTCGCATGCGTCGAATGACTTCGACGCATGCGTGGAAGCATTTTAAAGGCGGGCCGCCCACGTCGCCGCGTCATTGTCGCGGCGACACCGCGTCATCGACGCGGCTACACCGCGGACACGCCCCGCGTATTGTTTACGCGCGGACTTCTGTACGATGGTGTGTACAACCATCGTACAGAAGCCCTCTGGCAGACATGTATGGTGAAAACGGTCCGACGGACCGCTTTCACCATACATGTTTGTCCGTGTGTACCCGGCCTAATATAAAAAAGTTCAGAGTACCACTGTGGAAACCCAAATATCCTATGATGATAATAATAACACAAGGTAGCTCCAAGAACATATGGTCAGTAACAAGTGAATGCTTCACTTTGAGTACTTCAAACTTAAAAAAGGCTCTATAAAAAAAAAACACAAATGATTTTAACCACTTCCGGAACCGCCCACTTTACATACACTGTACACGCCCACTGCCCGGCTAATCAAAATCACATACCTGTACGCCACCAGAGTGCCACTTCCGCTGTGATTGGACACAGCAGGGAGCCAATCAGCAGGTCCGGTGGCCCGCAATCGCTGATTGTTCTGTGGAGAGACAGAACAGCGGTAAACACGGCAAACCGCTGCTCTGTCAGGGAGCAAAAGAGAGATTTTGTATTTCAGCTAAGCTGGATTACTATCTCTCTTTCCTCCAGTGTATCTGTCCCCCACACAGTTAGAAAGTACCTCCCAGGGAACACATTTAACCCTTTGATCGCCTCTGGTGTTAACCCCTTCCCTGCCAGTGTCATTTATACAGTAATCAGTGCATTTTTTTTAGCACTGATCACTGTATTGGTGTCACTGCTTCCCAAAAAGTGTCACTCTGACTACTTTCACACTGGGGCAATTTTCAGGCATTTTAGCTCTAAAAATAGCACCTTTAAAGCATCTGAGAAGGTCTTCCCTAGTATGAAAGCCTGAAAGCTTTCACACTGGGGCGGTGTGCATGCGGGATGGAAAAAAAAGTCCTGCAAGCAGCATCTTTGGGGTGGTAAGGGAGCGGTTTATACACCGCTCCCAGAATGCCCTGTCCATTGAAATTAATGGGCAGTGCTGCCGAAGCGCCTGCAAAGCCACAACATGGGCACTTTTAAATGGAACACAAGAGAAATCAGTCCTTAAAGGGTTAATCCGGGTTAGTGCCCAAAAAGAAAGTTGAGGATATAGCAAACTTCATCCACCAGGAAGGCACCCAGAAATGGTAATGCAGTCTCCTTAGCCTAACTGTATGACCACTGTTACAGCAGTCTCAGCAAACGTGGGGATTTTAGGTCTCCCTCTGGACCCTTTATGGAATATCTGGGATGGTATCTGTTTATCTCGAATGATCAGAGAAAAGAAGACCATAGCATAATACCGTAAAGTATACATTTATTTAGACAAGTAAATATGCACGTACAAGACCATGGAGATGTTATCGCAATGTAAACAAATCCGATGGAGGCGCGGCGGCTTCTCCTGCTTCTCCTATCTGTATATGCTCTGTGCTTCCTCGTCTGGAGAGGCGTGATGACGTCGGATCTGCAAGCCACACCGTGATGACGTTGGATCTTGCAGATCCGACGTCATCACACCTCTCCAGGCGAGGAAGCGCGGAGCATATACAGATAGGAGAAACAGGAGAAGTCGCCGCGCCTCCATCGGCTTTGTTTACATTGCGATAACATCTTCATGGTCTTGTAAGTGCATATTTACTTAATAAATTTATACTTTACGGTATTATGCTATGGTCTTCTTTTCTCTGATCATTCGAGATAAACAGATACCATCCCAGATATTCCATAGAGGGTCTGGAGGGAGACCTAAAATCCCCACGTTTGCTGAGACCGCTGAAGTTTGCTCTATCCTCAACTTTCCTTTTGGGCACTAACCCGGATTAATCCTTTAAGGACTGATTTCTCTTGTGTTCTATTTATCAATTCAATGTAGTGGGACTTTCTTTTTACACATGTTTCTCTGTGTCACTCAAACTGTTTTTTCACAAGGCCTTTTTGTAACTGGGAGAATCATTTCTCAGTATTCACTTGATATCACAGTTATATTTAAGATCAATTTATTTAGATCGTTCTTTCACTTTTTTGTCTATTTGAGCGCTGTACTGTTTATTACTTATGTTTAGGAATTTTTTGTATCACACATTTTTGGTACCGGCAGCTATTAATTTAATTTCTCACTTATCATTGGTGTTTCAAATTCACATTCATATCTAGTGCAGTGTTTTCCTTTTCGATTTTTTTTGATGGGCACTTTTAAGCCTTTCTTGGCCACTAGCAGAGGTAAAAGTGCCCTGCTAGCATCTGAAAAGCACCGCTATCACACCAGTAAAGCACCACTAAAACTTGCACCTCCTCAGTGTGAAAGGGCTTTTAATGTCCAATTTGTCCACCTCAATGTCACAGTCCCGCTAAAAATCGCTGATAGCTGCCATTTCTAATAAAAACAATAAAAATATAAAAAGTCCCTAAATATGTCCCATAACATGTAGACACTATGGCCCGGATTCACAAAGCACTTATGCCGACGTATCTCGAGATACGCCGCGTAAGTGTAAATATGCGCCGTCGTATCTATGCGCCAGACTCCACATAGTAATGCAAGGCTTTCTCCCTAATGTGTTGTGCTTGCTTCTCCCTTGGACTACTGGAGAGTCAGGACGCTCTCTACGTTGCAGATAGAGAAAGGAGCTGTGTGTTAGTGGGCATCCTGACTCTCCTGTAGTCCAAGGGAGGGGGCGAGCACGACACTCCGCACCAGGGAGAAAGCCTCACATTACTGTGTGGAGTTACAGACAGAAGGACAGGAAGTGAGGATTTCTCAGAAGAAATAAGGACATTTAAAAGCATAATCGAAGGATGTGGTAAGTGATGGAGGTCTGCACTAAGATAAAGGAAGCTATTTAGGAAAAAAAAATTGTACCTTTACAACCCCTTTAACCACACACACCATGGGATCCGAGAATCAGTAAAAGTGAGGTAATTTAGGGTTTCAGCAGAGTCTGTGGCAAGGAACCCAAATAGCTCGGGCACGCTAACTTAACTGACTCATCCCACGCTTTGATAGTAGCCTTCACGGACATTGTCCCATAACATGTAGACAATATGGCCCGGATTCACAAAGCACTTACGCCGACGTATCTCGAGATACGCCGCGTAAGTGTAAATATGTGCCATCGTATCTATGCGCCGGACTCAGAAACCAAGATACGCCTGAAAATAGGCTTCATCCGACCGACGTAACTTTCTTATGCTGGCGTATCATGGGCGCATATTTACGCTGGACGTATTTGGCGCTCCCATTGATTTTCTATTCACATATGCAAATGAGGGAGATACGCCGATTCACGAACGTCCGTCCGTCCGACGCAGTGCGCGTAAAGTCCTATGTCCGGCATAAAGTTATGCCCCATAAAGCAGGTGTAAGTCAGCAGCATCCATGCAAATGGCTGCATCAGGGAACACATCCGCCATATTTTACGTCATTTACGTAGTACGTCAATAGGGCTGGGCGTAGGTTACGTTCACGTCGTAGGCAGTGATCCGTCGTATCTTAGGGAGTAGTTCCGACGTGATTCTGAGCATGCGCACTGGGATACGTCCACGGGATGGCGCATGCGCCATTTGTTTTAAGTACTTGTATGGCACTCGGCCCATCATTTGCATGGGGTCACGCCTCATTGGCATGGCTCACGCCCACTTCCACTTACGACGGCTTACGCCGAGGGAACCCAGCGCAGATTTGGCAGCACTGGCTTTGTGAATCCAGTGCTTGCCTCTCTGCGCTACTTCGGCGTATTGTATATTAGATACGCTACGCCGGCATAAATGTGCGCCGATGTTTGTGAATCTGGGCCTATAGCTTTTGGGTCTTACTAAGAGTTGTTTTTTATATGTATTCAATTCATTTTCCAATTTCCTTTACCTTAGTGCAGTCCTCCTTCACTTACCTCATCCTTCGATTTTGCTTTTAAATGTCCTTATTTTTTCTGAGAAATCCTCACTACCTGTTCTTCTGTCTGTAACTCCACATAGTAATGCAAGGCTTTCTCCCTGATGTGTTGTGCTCACTTCTCCCTTGGACTACTGGAGAGTCAGGACGCTCTCTACGTTGCAGATAGAGAAAGGAGCTGTGTGTTAGTGGGCATCCTGACTCTCCTGTAGTCCAAGGGAGGGGGTGAGCACGACACTCCGCACCAGGGAGAAAGCCTCACATTACTGTGTGGAGTTACAGACAGAAGGACAGGAAGTGAGGATTTCTCAGAAGAAATAAGGACATTTAAAAGCATAATCGAAGGATGTGGTAAGTGATGGAGGTCTGCACTAAGATAAAGGAAGCTATTTAGGAAAAAGAAAATTGTACCTTTACAACCCCTTTAACCACACACACCATGGGATCCGAGAATCAGTAAAAGTGAGGTAATTTAGGGTTTCAGCAGAGTCTGTGGCGAGGAACCCAAATAGCTCGGGCACGCTAAATTAACTGACTCATCCCACGCTTTGATAGTAGCCTTCATGGATATTGTCCCATAACATGTAGACACTTTGGCCTGGATTCACAAAGCACTTATGCCGACGTATCTCGAGATACGCCGCGTAAGTGTAAATATGTGCCGTCGCATCTATGCGCCGGACTCAGAAACCATGTGAGTACGTTTTCCCTTACATGGTTTCTACGTTTGGCCTGCATATCACACTCTTTCATCTGAGAACCACACCTGCACGAGCTGTCTCCTCTCATTGGATTGGACCCGTCCTGGCGGATTAAAGGCCGGCACATCGAACAGCTTCCCCACTGACATCACGGCTGCCTAGGAGCTCGTACATGCGTGTTTGACATACCGTCGCTGACGTGTATGTCCACACTTTCCGGTAAGAGTACCCATCTTTATACTTGTTTATTTGGATACCATTATGGATTGCCGATGAGGTTCCAACTGCTTATTAAGAACATCTGAGTTCCATACCTGAGAAGATCACAACATCTTCCATTCCTTTACAGTCATTTGGTCTTTTCCACAAAGAACTTCTGACCAACTCCTAAAAAGGAAATACATTGCATATATATATTTCTTTGGACTGTATAGGCCATTTTGACCTTGGACTATCACATTTACATTTTGGAGTTACACGTTTAAATTACATGGACTTCATCTGAGGTTCTTATTATCATTTATTTTTGTGTTCCCTCACACCATGCTAAATTAACTGACTCATCCCACGCTTTGATAGTAGCCTTCATGGATATTGTCCCATAACATGTAGACACTATGGCCTGGATTCACAAAGCACTTATGCCGACGTATCTCGAGATACGCCGCGTAAGTGTAAATATGTGCCGTCGCATCTATGCGCCGGACTCAGAAACCAAGATACGCCTGAAAATAGGCTTCATTCGACCAACGTAACTTTCCTACGCTGGCGTATCGTGGGCGCATATTTACGCTGGACGTATTTGGCGCTCCCATTGATTTTCTATTCACATATGCAAATGAGGGAGATACGCCGATTCACGAACGTACTTTCGTCCGACGCAGTGTGCGTAAAGTCCTACGTCCGGCGTAAAGTTATGCCCCATAAAGCAGGTGTAAGTCAGCAGCATCCATGCAAATGGCTGCACCAGGGAACACATCCGCCATATTTTACATCGTTTACGTAGTACGTGAATAGGGCTGGGCGTAGGTTACATTCACGTCGTAGGCAGTGATCCGTCGTATATTAGGGAGTAGTTCCGACGTGATTCTGAGCATGCGCACTGGGATACGTCCACGGGACAGCGCATGCGCCATTTGTTTTAAGTACTTGTATGGCACTCGGCCCATCATTTGCATGGGGTCACGACTCATTAGCATGGCTCACGCCCACTTCCACTTACGACGGCTTACGCCGAGGGAACCCAGCACAGATTTGGCAGCACTGGCTTTGTGAATCCAGTGCTTGCCTCTCTGCGCTACGTTGGCGTAGCGTATATTAGATACGCTACGCCAGCATAAATGTGCGCCGATGTATGTGAATCCGGGCCTATAGCTTTTGGGTCTTACTAAGAGTCGTTTTTTATATGTATTTAATTAATTTTCCAATTTCCTTTACCATAGTGCAGTCCTCCTTCACTTACCTCATCCTTCGATTTTGCTTTTAAATGTCCTTATTTCTTCTGAGAAATCCTCACTACCTGTTCTTCTGTCTGTAACTCCACATGGTAATGCAAGGCTTTCTCCCTGATGTGTTGTGCTCGCCCCCTCCCTTGGACTACAGGAGAGTCAGGACGCTCTCTACGTTGCAGATAGAGAAAGGAGCTGTGTGTTAGTGGGCATTCTGACTCTTCTGTAGTCCAAGGGAGGGGGCGAGCACGACACTCTGCACCAGGGAGAAAGCCTCACATTACTGTGTGGAGTTACAGACAGAAGGACAGGAAGTGAGGATTTCTCAGAAGAAATAAGGACATTTAAAAGCAAAATCGAAGGATGTGGTAAGTGAAGGAGGACTGAACTAAGATAAAGGAAGCTATTTAGGAAAAAAAAATTGTACCTTTACAACCCCTTTAACCACACACACCATGGGATCCGAGAATCAGTAAAAGTGAGGTAATTTAGGGTTTCAGAGGAGTCTGTGGTGAGGAACCCAAATAGCTCGGGCACGCTAACTTAACTGACTCATCCCACGCTTTGATAGTAGCCTTCATGGACATTGTGAGGGGTAGGTCCGACTTTAGACCTCGAAAAATGGCCAGGCGAAGGGACTCATGTGACCCCAAGTTAGCCACTTCCACAACTATGGCGGAATCCCAATCATCAGATGTCAACCATCTATGAACAAACATCAGCTGACTAGCTAGATAATATTTCCTCCAATCGGGTAGGGCCAACCCCCCTTGACCTCAGTGTTCTTGTAGCACCTTGAGTCCTATGCGTGGCAGTTTGGGGGCCCAAAAGAATGAGCTAGTGATTCCATCCAACTGTTTAAAAAGGGATTTAGGGACACACACTGGGGCATGTCTCAAAAAGTACAAAATGACCAGAAGAATTTTCATCTTCAGTAAGTTTATCCTCCCTATGAGTGACAGGGGTAGCTTCTGCCATGCCTGAGCCTTCTGCTTAAAGAAGACCAATAGGGGCAACAAGTTAAGTGTCATATAATCAGTACATTTGGCTGTGATCTTAACTCCCAGATAAGTGATGGAGGAAACCCACTTCAATTGCAAATTGAGGTCAGTCTTCTCCCTAGCCCCCTAATCCAAAGGCAGGATAGAGGATTTGCTCCAATTAACTTTCAGGTCCGAAAAAGTGGTAATGTTATTCATAATTTTCAGAGCAGCCCATAGCGAGTTCCACCCATAAATATAACATTACATCAGTAGTTTTAAAAAAATGTCATTAGTCCTTTACAAATTATTTTTTTATTTTTTTAGATGCCTTCAAAGTGTTGTTGCTAGGCAGAATAGTTAATCTTCCCACTTCCTGCACCTAGGTGCTTAATGCACCGCACAGACTCCTGGGAATGTAGTGGGTGTAACTTACCAGGAGTCTGTGCACTCCCCAGTCTCAAAGAATCATGTGACTTGGACAGCACAGGTACTGAAACCTGATCTGACACTGCTTATGCAGCACTGAGCATGTGCAAGGCTGAAATCAAGGAAGTCATACAGTCTGGCTTCATGATGCCCACACTTAAGATGGCCCCAGTCAATTTCTATTTTATAAAGTGTCTAAATGCTGTAACAACCTAACAAAACGGACCTTAGTTTACAGACTAACTTTACTAGAATACATTAAGCTTGTGTATTACAGGGGTATTTATATTTAAAAAGTGAAATTGTGGCCGGAACTCCGCTTTAATGTTCCCCACTCTAATGGCTTTGACTATGCTAGATGATCTGAGTGTCACTGCTAAAGGTTCCATCATAAGTGCGAAGAGAAATGGGGATACGGGACACCTCTGCCTAGTACCTATGCCCAAAAGAAGGGAGAGGTAGACTTGCCCAGCCTAATTGCCACCCAGGGATTGCTGTACAACAAGGATACTCACCCCAAATCACTGCCTCAAAGGCATCCCACACCACAGGGTGTCCGCAGAATCCTCATTGATTGACCAATAAGAGGTGATCAAATCCTGCAATCAGGAGGACACATGCTTGTTCTGAAACCAACCTAGAGAAAGCCTCCAGCCCCCCACCCCCCTCCCAGCAGAAAAGCTGAGAGTGAGGGATAAGGGGCAATGATCAGATATGCCCCCGGCCAGATAATCAATGCAATGCAAAAATGGCAACAAGGCTTGGCTACCAAACTCCAAATCTATCATGGTCACCGAGATGTGCGAATAGGCCCTACGGAATGGATTCCTTGATCGACACAGCTCAGTCCGCCCAGTCACGAGACCCAGGAGAGAAGATCAGCAGACCCCAGCCTCTCTGGATTGGATGAGTCCAACGCACCTAGAATAGCATTGAAATTGCCCATCAATATGAGAGGGAGGTGAGCAAAGGGAGCTAATTTGGCAAACAGATCATATAACACTTGGACATTGAAAGGGGGAGGTAAGTAAACATTCACTAGTAACATTTTATGTTGAAAGATATCTAACAGAACAGCCACATACCTACCCTCCTGGTCCGATAGCACCGGGTGTATAGTACATGGTATAGCCTTGCTAATGAGGATTGAAACCTCTCTAGCAAATGTGGAAAAAGTAGCATGAAAGGCTTTTTGAATCCAGGGTTTGCGCATAGCCAGAACCCATCCAGGTGTGTCTCTTGCAGAAAGGCGATATGAGGCTTGGACTGCTTAAGGAACTGAAATACTGAGGCTCGTTTGAACTTGTTATTCAGCTCTCTCACATTGCATGACACAATTTTGGCATACTTAGCCATTAAACTGCAGATAAAGCTCTGAATACCAGGAGCCTGAATGCAGCACCCTGTATAGTCTACAGGTGCTTTTGGTGACACTGGACAAGTGCCACACACAGCCTGCATGGATCCTCCCTTGTGAGCAGTGAACTGAGTTAAAACACCCCCCCCCCTGCCATTATTCCAGAACTGAACACAAAATAAAAAATAAAAAATAACACTGGTATGCAGCTTAGTCCCAAACTCCCAAAAAAGGGGAGGATCAAAATAGTAGTAGAAGTCTTCAACCTTGTGAAAAACTGTTCGGCAAGCTCATATGATGTTCTTGTGTCCACATGGAGCCCCATGTGCTAAGGATCAAGGCACCATTCAGCCTTCACTTCATAACAGAAATGATCAAATAGTCTCTTGGAGCCATCTAGTGACTCCCAACAGGTATGACAGTGCAAAACAAATAGCTTATGGGCATCAGGAGTGATGAGATGCAGGTAAGCATTAAACAGCCCGCCAGGTTCAGGGGAAAAGAGCACAATAATTGCAGCATACCACATAGGCCCGAGACTCAAGGGTCTCTTTGGATCAGGAACAAACATGCTTCAAAACCGTGCAGATCATGGTCGGAGTCACGCGATGAGGACGTGACGTGCGTGAGGTGGGAGGTGCCGGAGCGCTCCATGGCCCGAGGCAGCGAGTGGCAGGGATCCGACGGAGCCAGCGCTGGTCCGGTGGAAGCCAGCTTGTGAGGCTGACACCCCGGAGACCGGAGTCGGAGCCCTGCTCAGTCCCGCTCAGCGTGACCCAAACTCTCCGACGGGACTCGGGACTCAACAGACACCCGACGGATGGAAGCGTCGGGTGATCAGATGTGAAGAGAGGGAGCAGCTACTGCGGGTCTGCGAATGGTCCCGAGGTTGGGTGAGACGCTCATTTGAGCCGAGCGGACCGGGCGCCGTCCCGACCCCCCCCCCCTCCCCCCCTGACGGTTTTGGTGATCTAAAGGAAAAAAAAAAAAAAAAAAAAAAAAAAATCCTACATAAAATATACATATTACCTGCCTTGATGTTGGGAATACTGATGAGTTAGTCTGGTCTATGATACAATACAATACTTGCCTTGATAAGGGGAATACTGATGGACTGTGATTTAAATACAATACTTACCTTGAATTTGGGATTACTGATAAAAGTAAGCGGGACTGTGTTATAATGCAATACTTACATTGTGTCAGTACTGATAAAGAAGTCGGGGCTGTGATATAACGCATTATTTGCCTAGATCTTGGGAGCTTTGATAAGTAAGCCTGGACTGTGATGCAAAGCAATGATCAAAAAGGGAGAGAGATAAACCGGTATAAAGCCTCAACTGATTAACTGATTAAGGATCGCAAAACCCTCATATACTGTACAGTTACTGTATAAATCTGTAGAAAATCTCACAGGACATTTGTAGTGTTTGTCCCAGCGTAGATATTCTGGGCTGGGAGATGCGGGTGAACATGCTGTACTCTGTCCCCGAAGTAATAACGGCCTAATGGTTATAATTACATAACCAGGCAGGATACATTTGATGTAAGATTTAAAGGCGGTCGGTCTATATCAGTAAATCACCTGTTTGGTTTGACAACTCTGTGCAAGGAGGAAAATACCGGGGTCAAATCCCTAAACTACACCGCTGGTACCCCCCGCATAAGAGGACAAGCTGGAAGATACGGCTGGCCTGACCATAATAGCCATTGTTAGTCACAGATAGAACCGGATTGGTAAAAAGGGTCGGATTGGCAGTGGAGGCAGCCCCGCTCCGGGCTCTCTCTTTCATTGGCGCCTCTTCACTGACTTCTTCCTGGTTGTTACGTTTCTTTTATTCTCCTTCTTCTCCCTGCCTTTTTTTTTTTTTTTTTTTTTTTTGGGGGCCCTTTCTTTTTTCCCCGTTGCTCTACAATCCCCTCCCCACAGACTGACCAGCCTAATCGGTCACTGAAGTGTCAAACTCCATAAGTATAGTAGAGCTGAGTAACGAAAATAGATTCTGCTAGATTGCAGGGAGTGAGGGGAGAGGAGGATAAAGCGAGAAAGGAAGAGATAGTGTCGTGGGGAGTGACCACCAAGGCCGAGTATAAGAAATAAACGGTAGATTGGGAAAGGGAAGGAAGGAGGGGGAAGGAGAGAGGGGAAGAGGAGAGAAGGAGGAAGGGAAGGAAGGGGAGGGAAGGAAGAGAGGGAAGGAAAAAGAAAGAAAAAAAAGAAAAGAGAAAAATAACATCATTTCCAAACTGGGGAAGAGAATCAGACCCTCCAACAAAATGAATAGATCGACGAGAGGTGGTACTACTAAACCAACTAAGACTAATTCGGGGAATAGCTCCATACAGCAATATATGACTCAAGAAGGGAGCCTTAAAAGCCCGGGACTCGCAAAGAAGAATGAAAAGAAGAAGAGTGATAAAAAAAAAGGTGCAGGTAGTGCGGAGAGCTCTAGAGGTGAAACGACGCTAGAAAGCGAGCAAGAGCAAAATAACGTAGAGGAGCCAGCCCAAGATACACACCCCCCTACAAAGGCGGAGATGAACGCAATGTTGCAGAGGATGGAAAATGTCATGGAAAATATTATAAAGACGGAAATTAACAAGGTTAGAACAGACCTCGGAGGGCTCCTCGATAGAGTGGTAGAGACGGAAAGGAGAATAGAGGAACAGGACCAGGAAATAAACTCCCTGAAAAAGCAAGTAAAGGCCCTGACCGAAAATCAGAGATTGACGGTATATAGGATCGAGGACCAGGAGAATCGCAACAGGCGACAGAACCTTAGAATCAGAGCGCTAGTAGAAGAAAAAGATGAAGACCTCAGAGAGATCATGAACACAATTTTTAACCCCCTGCTGGAGAGACCAGTAGAATCTAAGCCCCTTAAGATCGAGAGAGTCCACCGAGTGGGGAATCCCCAACAGATAGAAAGATTCGGTCCTAGGGATGTAGTGGTTCGTTTCAGGAATTACGTCGATAAAGCAGAAATTTGGGGAAGGCTTAGGGGGAAACCTCCCCTGAAATATAGAGAGACTGAGCTACAAATATTCCCCGATCTGTCGAAAGAAACATTGGCAAGAAGAAGACACCTGAAACCCCTCTTAGAGCTGATGCGAGCACAAAATATAAAGTACCAATGGGGCTTCCCGGCGTGCCTGATAGGCATAAAGGGGGGTAAAACAGCAAGACTAAGGCACCCAGAGGAACTAAAAGATTTCTGCTCGAAAATGGACTTAACAGTTCCAGAACTACCGGAGTGGGTGGGCTAGCGGGGCACTGGTTGGCCTAGAATCTCAGGATGCTGGATTGGGGGGGGGGGGGGGGGGGGATGAGGGGGAGTCAGTGGAGTGCTTTGAGCACCACCATAAAAGAGGAGCCGAGGATGAAGGTGATGAGTCTTCTACCAGCGGCTCCCAGGCCAAGAGCGGGCCAGGGTGGGGGTGGGTGGGATGGGGATTTGGGGGGGAGGGGGGGAGGGAGGGAAACGGGAGGGGGACCATCTGAACGACTCCACAAGAATTCTCTTCAAACTTATAAAAAAAAAAAAAAAAAAAAAAGATAAATGACAGATATTAAGTTCCTATCATACAATGTAAAAGGATTAAACTCCCATATCAAGAGACATAAAATTCTTGGCGAATTAACGCAGTATAAAGTAGATATTGTCTACCTACAAGAGACCCACATTACCTTAGAGTCCAATATAAAGCTGCACTCACTTGAATATCCTGTTTGGTATTATGGAGATACAGTCTCATCGAGATCTCGTGGGGTTGCCATTGGATTTTCAAGAGGAGTTAGATTCACATTGGTGGACAGACTGATAGACCCTGAGGGGAGATACCTGTTCTTGAAAATAAAACTAGGAGAGGAGGATTTCACCCTGGCAAATGTGTATGCCCCCAATGTGAATCCGGTTAAATATATTAGTAAAATCCTCAGAAAATTAAAAGATTTTGAAGAGGGACATGTGGTGTTGATGGGGGACTTTAACTTCTGCATGTGCCCGAGCCTTGATAGTACGTCCCAGGTACAGGGGAATAGTGGTGAGCATCTTAAGCTATTGAAAAAACAAATGTCACAAAACCAAATGGTGGATGTCTGGCGAATTCTCAACCCCAAGACACGTGACTATACGTTTTTTTCCCCTGTACATGGGACGTACTCGAGGATCGACTACATCCTCGTGGACCACAGACTTTTGGAGAGGGTGGTTGAAGCAAGTTGTGAGATCACGACACTATCAGACCATGCTCCTGTAACTATGAAAATAAGTACATCTATACAAAAAAACATCCCACCGGAATGGAGATTGGATGAAAGTCTGTTGGGGGACGAGGAGGTGGTCGAAAGAGTACAGAAAGAACTGGAATGGTATTTTCAGGAGAATGACAGGGATGGTATTTCAAGAGCAACCCTGTGGGACGCCCACAAAGCCTATATAAGAGGGATTTTTATTGCAGAAGGGGCAAAGAAAAAGAAAATAAGAATGAGTAAACTAAAAACATTAAAGGAGGAGATATATAGGCTGGAACAGGAACATAAAATACAGGGCCAAAAGAGGGAAACACTCCGTAAGTTAACTATAACAAGAGATGAATATAAAGCCCTTGCCGGGCAAGAAACCAAGAATTTCATAGACAGGATAGAGAGAGAAAGATACGTCTGGGGAAATAAACCTAGTAAAAACTTGGCCAGAATGGTAAGAAAAAAGAAAACCAGGAATTTTATTGAAAAAATCAGGAACGGGAATGGAGACTTAGTATACGCGACAAATCAAATAGCAGAATCTTTTAGAAGCTATTATGAAAAACTATACGACGTTCAACAGAAGTTTAGGGACCCAGCCGAAAAACAGGATAAGATCAGGGAAGTATTACAGCAAACTAACCTACCGAAGTTAGAAGAGTACGAGATAGAAAGAATGGAGGAATGTATAACTGAGCAGGAAATAAGTGAGGTCTTAAAAAATACCCCTAAGGGGAAAAGCCCCGGACCAGACGGTTTCACGTCAGCCTACATACAAAGGTTTAGTACCATCTTAGTCCCTAGACTTTGCCAATACTTCAATGGCCTGGGGCTAGACTACGAGATGAGTAGAGAGGCATTAACAGCTACGATCACTGTCATTAAAAAAGAGGGAAAGGACAACACGATTTGCTCAGGGTTCCGACCAATCTCACTCCTGAATGCTGATACTAAACTGTATGCAAAAATTTTGGCCGAACGAATGAAGGGGATGATGACAGTTATGGTCCACCCAGACCAGGTTGGCTTTATACCTGGGAGGGAGGGTAAGGACAACGGGGTCAGGGCACTTCTTCTCTTGGAGCAGATCAAAGAAAAAGGGACCCCCGGTCTATTCCTGTCAGTAGACGCTGAGAAAGCGTTCGACAGGGTAGACTGGGGGTTCCTGATACAAACATTAGAATTTATAGGAATAGGTCCAAGGATGATCAAATGGATCAAAACTCTCTATTTCCATCCATGTGCTAGGATCAAGATCAACGGATCTCTTTCCGCACCCTTCGAGATGAGAAATGGAACTAGGCAGGGTTGCCCCCTGTCCCCCCTCCTTTTTGTCCTCTCATTGGAACCCCTGCTGGCAATGGTCCGACAGAATCCAGAAATAAATGGAGTAGAAGTAGGAGAAGACGAGCACAAATTGTCTGCCTTTGCAGACGATATTCTATTTTTTATAAGCAGCCCAAGAGTCACTATCCCGAAATTAATAGCTACCTTAAAACAATATGGTGAGGTATCAAACTTTAAAATGAATACAGAAAAGACGGAGATCCTGAACATTAACATTCTTAAAGAGGAAGAACAATATCTGCGGAAGAAATATAACTTTACATGGCAAAGAGAGATAAAGTACCTGGGCATAAAACTGGCAAATAACTTCAAGAAAATATATAGAATAAATTTTATCCCCCTGCTTAACGAAATTAAAAGAGAAATTAAAAACATATATAATAAACCAATCTCGTGGTTCGGGAGGATAAATGTGGTAAAAATGGTCCTTATCCCAAAAATTCTATATAAGTTTCAAATGGTCCCAATTTATCTGCCACCGTCATACATCAAAATAATTAACTCCCTCATAATGAACTATATTTGGAATAATAAAAAACACAGGGTGTCTGCTCAAACACTAAAACGGGCCAAGAAAAAGGGAGGCTTAGCGGTACCGGATATCAGATTGTATTATAATGCTTCGGTTCTCTCACGGGTTATAGAATGGGCTAAAGAGTCCCAGGATAAAAGATGGATCCACATTGAATGCACATTAGCGAGGGCACAGCTAGGGAGATTAATTTGGAACCCACCACAATATAGATTTTTACACAAGTCAACACACACAATTACACATAATGCGTGGAGGATCTGGGATAGATTACATAAACAATTAAAAACAGAATTTAACTCACCTTTAATAGATTTAAAAGAAAATGAATATTTTCCACCAGGGACAAAAGAAGTAGGCGGAAATTGGATTACAAATAGAATACAACTAAAAGATATAACACTAGAGGGTAAAATTAGGACACTTCACGATATCAAATTTAGGATTGGAATTAGGGCGCTTGACGAGTGGAGATACTTGCAGTTGGTGTCATTCGTCAAGAGCCTCCCACACCCTTTGCGGTCACAAGAGGAGTACACTAGTTTGGAACAAATGTGTAGCACCGAAAGCTCAAAAGGAAATATATCTAAAATCTATAATTATCTGCAGAAAACGGAAGAGTTGGACACGTTAAAATACATCCAAGATTGGGAAAGAGATTTAGGTGTCCCAAGGGGGAAAACGTCCATAGGAAGAATCCTGAACATGACTCACACCTCGGCGGTGGATGTAAGAACCGCTGAGATGAACTTTAAATGTCTGACGAGGTGGTACGCCACCCCAGATAAAATGGCCAAATTCAGAGTGGGTGAGTCAGAGAAATGCTGGAGATGTTCTGCGTCAAGAGGAACGATGGCGCACCTTTGGTGGGACTGCCTGAAAATCAAAGCCTATTGGAAAAAAATCTTGGCCCTGATAAAAGTAATAACAAAAAATGAAGTAGAAGATAACCCATGGGTAGTTCTCTTTCACGGGGGGGAGGTTCCAGAGAAGGAATATAAGGGTTCATTGATCCCTCATTTGCTTAATGCAGCGAAACGACTGATACCCCTAAAATGGAGAGATCTGGAAAGTCCGCAAATGTGGGAGTGGATCGACTCCGTTGAGGATACTTATAGGAGAGAGAAATTAAAATATGGAACTTATAAAAACAAGGCAGGGGAAAAGGATATGTGGGCACCCTGGTTGGAATTTAAAAAGTCCTGGAGTTTCGCAGAAAACCTGAGAGAGGAATAGGAATGTATTTGTAACTAAGGGAAGGAATTCATCAAGTGGAGTCGTGGGATGGTCCAGGGCGGGGGTAGGGTGGGGGGAGGAGGGGTGGTTTTCTGGTCGGGGGGGGGGGGGTAAAGGGGCTTTTGTTTTTTTTCTCTGTCACGCGGATAAATAAAAAAGGAAGGAAAGAGGAAAAAAAAAAAAAAAAAAAAAAAAAAAAAAAAAAAAGGAAAAACTTCTCTTTTTGCATTGAAAATCCGTACTTAATACATTGGATATAGTTCCCGACGAAGGAGGAAAAAAAAAAAAAAAAAAAAAAAAGGGGGAACGGTCTATAAAAATAAATTAACAAGTATAAAACATGATAAGTAATAGACCACAAATGATGCTAAACCAGATGTAGAGACGGAATTATGAATAAAATCATGAGCATGCCTCTCGCTGTGGTGAAGTCTGAAGTGGCAAGAAAAAAAAAAAAAAAAAAAAAAAACCGTGCAGATTTAGAGATTTCTGTCAAGCCACTCACTGGCCTCCAACGGGTTATCAAAGAATTGAACAGCTATTTTGTATTGTACACATAGCCTGCTGGAGTACAGCATGCTGTATTGGGTTTCTCTATCTCTCAGCCTCTTCAAGGTTCTTGCATTGCATGAATCTATCTATGGTCGCCACTGCCGCCCCCTATTCAGGTGTCCGACCCCTTGTCGGGCGCCAGGCATCTGAATTACAGTGGCGGGGGTGTTTTTGGAAGCACCTGATTAGACCTGTGGTCTCTAATAAGTGTCCTGATTAGAGCCATAGGCTCTTATAGGCTTCCAAAATGCTAAACAGCAGGCGCAATGCTATGTGTCCGCTGTTTACTTAGTGTTGTGTTAGGGAAGCAAATAAATCACTTTCCTAACACCAACCCGCCTCTCAGCCAATCAGGTGCTCGGGTCTGGTTACCTGTCACCTGATTGGCTAAAGCGATAGGTGCTGTGTTTGGACACCTATCAGGCATCCAATCATAGCAGAGACGGGAAGAGGACGGGAGAAGATATCTGCACATACATTCCCTTTACCGCAAATCTCACACCTTCAGGATTCATCTTGAACCCATTGTGGCAAAAGGTGAATGGGGCACAAGGGTTAAAAATGCTGCCAGGTTAGTGTGTATAAAATAGTCCAACATAAGGTCCCTTGAAATATATGTTTGGAAATATGTCTCGTGACCCGAGAGTATAAGCAATCTCTGTAAATATAGGAATAGGGAAAGGAGGGGAGCAACCATTAAGTTTAGTTTTAAAGCATTTCCATTTTATTAAAATCACAATTGTCAATTCACATAATATTTGCATAATATGGAACAAAAGCTAGCTTTTCATATAAAGATAACCGCTGGCATCCCCATATATAAACCTCCAACTGTGGACACTCTGCAATGGTTGACTCAATACATTGGGCTAAGGATGCTTACAGGGAGCCCTGCTGCATTTTTGGATGCATCGGGACTTCCTCTCAGTGTCCATAGCCTGATGTATTAAGCCGACATTTTCAGAGTGTCCACTGTGGGATGCCAACTATTATCTTTATATGAGAGTGACCTTTGTTCCAAACGATGTGAGTTGCAAATTGTGATTTTAATAAAAGGGAAATTCTTTAACAATACACTTAGTGGCCACTCCCCCAATGGCGTACTAAGTGGGGGCAGGCCGCCCCGGGTGCCACAAACTGGAGATGTCAGGTCAGCGGCCACCCTTCCGCGACTGAAGCAAAGACAGTGGGCGGGTTTAAGCAGCAGCACCGCGGTCACAATGACAGGCAGGTAAGAACACACGCAGAGAGCCTGTAGTGGCTTTGCAAAGGGGGGGTGCGAGCCGCACCCGAGTGACATCCGTCAGTACATCCAGGACCCGCAACGATCCCCTTCTCTCGTGGCCGTGGCTCTGATCAGTCTCAGCTGCCTCACACACCCGAACAGAGTGAAGCCACCTCCCCCTCCTCCTTTATGTCTACACATGGGGGAGGACCTGACCAGTGCTGTGCATGTTCCGTGCTGATCATCTGAGGTACATTATGGGTCTGAAAGGTGGTCTGCACTGTAGGGGGGTCTTCACTGTAGGGGGCCTGTATTGTGGGGGGGTCTGCACTGTAGGGGGGTCTGTATCGTAGGGGGTCCACACTGTAGGGGGGTCTGTACTGTAGGGGGTCTGCACTGTAGGGGTGGTCTGCACTGTAGGGGGTCTGTACTATAGGGGGGTCTGCACTTTAGGGGGACTGCACTGTAGGGGGGTCTGTACTGTGGGGGGTCTGCGCTGTAGGGGGGTCTGTACTGTAGGGGGTCTTCACTGTAGGGGGGTCTGTACTGTAGGGGGTCTGCACTGTAGGGGGTCTGTACTGTAGGGGGGTCTGCACTGTAGGGGGTCTGTACTGAATGGTGGGTGTCTGCACTGTAGGGGGGTCTGCACTGTAGGGGGGTCTGTGTAACATGCAGGGTGTCCAGAACTGTTATGGGGTGTCTGTGTGACATACAGGTGTCCAGAGCTGTGGAGGGCTGTGTAATGTAAAAGGATCCAGAGGTGCAGGGTGCTGTTCAATGTAAAGAGGTCCAGAGGTGCAGGGTGCTGTGTAATGTAAAGAGGTGTTTAGGTGCAAGGTGCTGTGTAATGTAAAGGGGTCCAAAGGTGCAGGGTGCTGTGTAATGTAAAGGGGTCCAGAGGTGCAGTGTGCTGTGTAATGTAAAGGGGTCCAGAGGTGCAGGGTTCTGTGTAATGTAAAGGGGTCCAGAGGTGCAGGGTGCTGTGTAATGTAAAGATGTCCAGAGGTGCGGTGCTGTGTAGTTGTAAAGGGGTCCAGAGGTGCAGTTGTGGAGAGGGGGTACACAGTAGTGACAAAGAGATATTGAAGGATGCAGAGGTATGCAGGGTGCACTGTGGGGTGTTTTTACATTTTAAGATGGGGGTGCCAGATATAGGATCCTCCCTGGGTGCCAAATGCTCTAGGTACACCCCTGTACTCCCCTCCTTTCCTTATCTTGAACCCATTGCATCTGTGAACCTGAACCTCATCTTTAGCTGCATTGTGGAATAGGGGTTGTGTTTACCAGTGAAGTTTACCAGTGAAGGATGCTATAAAATGTATTGTGCCTAAAATGGAGATATGCTGTTAGTTTCAAAACCAAAAAAGGAAAAACACAAAAAACTTTTGCAGAATCAAAATGTTTTTATTTTTGTTTTGCTTTTTAAAATTTTTTTTTTAGTTTTGTTTTTTTTTAAAGATGAAAAAGACTATAATACAATAACACTAAAATACTACAAAATGTAGTAATAATACTATAAGACAAGGATCAACAACAATCTTGATCTTGAAGAAAGCGCTTAAGAAATCTTTTTTTTGGGTGGATGGCTGAAAATTGCTTTGGTTGTGTGGGTTTTTCATAAAATTTCATTTTGTAGAGTCTGTTCCTTTCTGTCTGTACTTTATCACATGCCAGATAGGTATTGCTCCAAGTTGGACAAGCTGGAGCTTTCCTGGGTTCTTCTTCTTTTTCAATAAAAACCATCATTTTAACCCCTTCAGGCAGAAGCCGTGGCCTGGGATTGTCTGATTCTATTTGCATTAAATCTGTACCACAGATCCATTCACCTTCTTCTTGATAATCTTCAGGAATCATCGCACTTCTGGTCTCAAGTTCAGTGGGACAAATGAGGTTGTGTTCAGCCAGACCAGGTGAACCAAGTGATGAACTTGATTGGCATAAAGGGTTGCTGTCAAAGATCTGGTGAAAGAAGTGAAAAGAAAAATGGTATTAATATATAGTTTCTTTCTTAGACATATTGTACATTGCTTTTTTCTAACCCTGTAAAATATAATTTTATGTGGCAGTTCTCTTCCACAACTGATCTATCAGTCTCACCTCTCTGATTGCCCAGGTTTCCAACCTTAACTTTGAATATGTAAAGTTGGCTACACAAGCTAATTTTCTTTTCTTTCAACCAGATGGCTGAACAACAAAAACAAACACATTCCTGCATCCACACAGTGATGTGGATGCAGGATTTGATCCCTGTCTATCTAACGACTGACTTCTGTAGAACAGTCATGCTAGAAAATCAGCATTTGGTCAGCACTTGCCATAAGGCTTCAAGTGCTGATCAGTGTACTCTGGCGGGGGGAGTTTCCCTGTCAGAATACAATAGCACTGCGGGAGAGATCCCTGCATCACACATCGTTGTGTTGATATAGTGATCTATGAGCTTTTTTTGTTCAACCCACTTTATAAATGTGTAAAGTGATCTTTTATTTCATTTAGACCCCTTTCACACTGAGTAGTTTTTCAGGCGGTTTAGCGCTTAATAATAGCGCCTAAATACCGCCTGAAAAACTCCTGCCCTGCAGTCTCAATGTGAAAGCCAGAGGGCTTTCACACTGAGGCGATGCGCTGGCGGGACCGCTCCAAAAGTCCTGCCAGCAGCGTCTTTGGAGTGGTGAGAGGAGCAGTGTGTTTACCGCTCCTCCATCGCTCCTTCCCATTGAAAACAATGGGACACCGCGGTAATAATGCCTGCAATACAGCCGCTAGTGGATCTTAAAACCACACCGCTAGCGGGCAAATACCGCAATACGGCAATTCTGACGGTATAGCGCCGCTAAATATAGCGGCGCTATACTGTCAGTGCACCTCCCGCCCCAGTGTGAAAGGGGCCTTAAGCTGGCCATACACCATACAATTTTCTTATTCAATTTTCTTTAGGTTTACCGTCAGCTATGTAGTAGAAATGATTGCATACAAATTTAAAGTGTTTATGTTTGACCTCATATTATTTGGTTTTGGTAAAGCTAAAGGAAAGTTGCATAAGAAAATTGTATATTGTATGGACAGCCTAAGGGTTTTCTACAGAGAGAGGTTAACAGAAAATGTTTGCCTTTATAAACTTCAGAGTCACTCCCATGACTTACTAATCTATGTAAGTATGTAAACTTGAGCTTTAGCTATTTAGATTTTTAAAGAAAACACTTTTTAAAACAGAGTAGGAAAAGTAGAGCATGTAAAAGATGTGAACTAATGCCGCATGGATATGGCTGTTCATATGATTCAAGTGTTGTATCGTGAGAATGGGAAATTTTGAAAACCCGGGCATCAAACTGTGGCCTATGCATAAATTCAAACCAGCTTATCTAAGGGCATTAAAAAATGTATTATGAATAATAGGAATATTATCAGTAGATCACTCATTAAATGTATACCTAAACCCAATGAACCTATAACATACAGTATGAAATACAGTATTATGCATTTGAGATTTGTTTCTCGCTATTATCCTGAAAGATGGAGCTTAATAGACTAAGAAAAGAGAATTATTAAGATTTTCATGGTTATGAGTTTTTCATGTGTAAGTGCATGCATATTTTAGTGTAACATTAAGGGTTAATTGCTTTGCAAAGAGCTTCATTTATTATAATATCTTAAAACCCAGTTATCAGTGCTTGAATCTGTATGACATGTACTAGTTATTTAAATTAGAAAGAGTTAGAATTCTAACTGTTAAGCTTGCAGAATGAAGAGATTTACAGTTTTGCACACCAGTAAATCTGTGTTTAAAGATATAAGAAAAATATAATTGGTTGTATAAACTAAATAAACATTTTAGTTTAAGCTGGCCATATGTTATACATGTCTCTTGTTCAATTTCCTTTAGATTTTACTTCCATTATGCAGTGCAAGGGCCTGCCTGATTGCATACAAATTGAAATGAGTAAATCTCCTTAACAGTGCTCTTATTTATTTGGGAATATTTTTTACTTGAGAACTACTTAATGGGGAACCATTTCAGTATATATATATTTTTTTTCCGAAACATGAGTAGTGTTTCTGAAGCTATAGAGGGGAATTTACTAAGACTGAAGCAATCTGAATCTGGAGTAGCTGTACATGACAGCCAATCCATTGCAAACTTTCACAGCTTGACTAAACAAATTGGAGATCGAAGTTGATTGGTTACTATTCTCAGCTGCTCCAGTTTCTGTCTGTTTCAGTTTTAGTACATTTCCTCCATAATTCCAAAGATTAATCTAAAACTTTGGCCATTAAGGGCAGTGGGCAAAAATGGGAGAACTATCTCATCACTAACCAAATGCAGTTTAGCTGAGTCACACAGCTCATCAATGTGGTCACAGTACTTCCAAGGACAGGCACATGTCTTTAAATATTATTCATTATTAGTAATGTATTAATATATATGTACTAATGTCTAATAAAAACAAAATGGTTAAAATTAAAAAAGACTCACAAGCATACATAATATATACTTGAAAAAAGTATTAACCATCTGTCTTTAAAAATATTATGCTCTCTTATTGTAAAATAATAGGCGTGATAGTACATATATAAATATATATATTCAAATGGAAAGTATGAATAATAAATGTATATATATATATATATATATATATATATATATATATATATATATATATATATATATATTTATTCAGATTTATAAATATATCCAAAACATTATATAAGATAAAATAATTTTACTTGTAGTCTAAAAAGTACAAAACAAGTTAAAATACTTATATGTCAACCACTCATTTATGTGACACTTACTTCTTGATACAAATACTTAAAAGTTCTATTATAATTCATAACATCAAGCCATTATAAAGGTTATGAATGTGACACGAAGCCTATACTATGTGATCTTGTTTACTGTCTATTTAAAGAATGCTCAAAAAGAACTTTGAAAATAAATACAAATGATTTTCATTCAAAGCAAACTTACGCATTACTTTGAATAAAAAAAATTGAGAAAGTAATAGTTTAGGATAGACAGGTATTCCTATCAAAAATGTACATAGTAAGTTTAGGTGAGACTGTTAAAATGTGCAACTTACCTTTTCTGGATCTGTTTCTGTCTGAAATAGCATAGTGATTGCAGCAATTGTTGACACTGAGTTGTAGCAGGGCACTCTGTTTCCAAAACTACAGTACCTTGTTCTTTTATATGGATTCAAGTGACACCCCACCCCTTATTTTTCATTCATACCTAAATAGACTTCACCCCTGGATCACTATTCTTAATCAAATACCCTGTACTTGCACAATGCTTATGCAAACAAAACATTTTGGGATGTCATACTAAGTTAAAAAACAGAATTACTTTTTGTTACTATTTTTCAATTAACTTAGAGAAACTTAAAACTGCAAACATTAAAGATTGTAATTGTGCAACATATTAAGTAATGTCCCAGACATTTATATATATATATATATATATATATATATATATATATATATATATATATATATATATATATATATATATATATATATATATATATATATTTTTTTTTTTACTAAGTTATAGAAACCATTTAGTCTGTCACAATAAAGTCCTTTTTGGCTTAGGATAGTAACATAAGACTGTCTATGAGCAAGCTGTCATACACAATGCAAGTTATGAGTTATCTCAATATAGTAATTTATCTTCTATTATCAGTGATGCAAACGTACAATTGTAGAAAACAGTAGTAAAAATGTAGATGGAAAATAATCAAATTTGATTGTTGAAAGCAGCACAGGTCACAGCAATCTTCTTGTCAGCTGTACATTTCTGAAGGCTGGTACTTTTAGCATAATTATATCATTTTAACTATTTGAGTAGAAAAAAAAAATTTCAATTTGGCCAGATATAGTTTTTTTAAAAAACATGTTTTTAAGTGTGTTTTTATATGATGCTAAAAAAGACAGACAGAAACAAAAAAGATTTTGTGTAAAAAAAAATATTAAGAAGTTGAGGAGAGAAGGAAGAAAAAGTAGTTAATAACAGCTAATTATACTTAACTAACAGCCAATATGTAGGTAAATAGAATTAAATGTTATTTATGTTATTTTCACTTGTTGGTTTTCTAAAGCTGATGAAAGGTGTTGATTGGAGACTGATCACGTTCCAAAGTGAATGTTCACATGACTTAAGCTGGCCATAGATGAGTAGATTTTTAAATGAAAATTCTTAGGAAAAGAAGGTTCTAAGTAAATTTGTTAATTTTTCTAATCATTAGTGAGTCAAATTGACATTTGTTTGTGACCACAGTGATGGCAAAATTCAAAGGAACCAGATGGAAAATGTACTTTTACTTTGAATACCCCATCAAATGCAAGTGAAATTAAAAAGACAATATTTTTGTGTGCTAGTAAGAGCTATAAAATTGCCAATGTTTTTTAAGAATAATTTAAGAATAGTGTAAAAGCCATCACACTTAGGCCCCTTTCGTTGATCTCCGCTGATCTGGCGGACGACAGATCCGTCTCTGCTCACTGAGTGGGGAGGGACCTCTCAGAGCCCTGCTGATTTCTAAGGGGAGATCAGACAAAAACAGACAGTATGTCCGTTTTTTCAGATATCATCTGATCCGATCCGCCAAGACGGATGGCGAACGTTTCGCCATACGTCTGTTTTGAGTGGATGGAATGGCAGACGGGTGTCAGTGGACACATCTCCACTGACATCTGCCTACCTATAGGAGTCAATGGGTGGTTGCTTGGATATGCCTGAAAAAAAGAACAGGTGGATCCGTGCAGGCTTATTGTGTAAAAGTGTATCCAAGGTTTTTACACAACTCTCATAGACCTGGATGGGAAAGACTTAAGCTGGGTACACACAGATCAAAGCCTAGCTGGTTTGGCAGGGACAGGTCAAATTTCAAATTTTGTTGCCCTCCCTGTCCAACAGATGCCGATTGGTAGATCGAACTGCTGGAAAACTTTCATTCGATCAGCCACTGCAGCCAATGGACTTCAGTACTGATCAGAATATTGTGACAACAGAGGAGCTCCACTGTCAGATTACAATAGCACAGATGGATTCTTCCATTCACCTCGCTTGCATCCCACCAGTTGAACCAGCAAGACTATGAATGTATTCCCAGCTTTTCTGAAGTGACTCCCTCCCAGCATACTAACACTAGAAATAACATCTAATAGTATACTGCAAGATGTGGTGTTGCTCTGTGTGTGTGAATTCAGTTTAGTTTTATAAAGACTTTCTGTGCTCCTTACTGTTAGGTGATAATGTGTGCTGTGTTATCCTTTATTTATATAGGAGCAGTAAGGGGTATGGAAGAAAAGTTCAAACTAGTTTCTAATAATATGCAGCATGATCTGGACTACAAACATATGTAGCACACAGCAAAAACGTTACTGTCTTCTACTGTTCACAATAAAGTAAAACTGTGGGGTTGATTTACTAAAACTGGAGAATGCAAAATCTGGTGCAACTGTGAATGGTAACCAGTCAGCTACTAAATTCAGCCTGTTCGAACCTGGAAGCCGATTGGTTTCTATGCACAACTGCACCCGATTTTACACTCTCTAGTTTTATTAAATCAACCCCTCTGTGTTTTGGTTTAGGTAGGCATGAGTGAGTGGTTGAGCCACATTTTTACCACCCAGCTAAACTGTGCAATAGCGATCACAAGGACAGTACATCTTGCCATGGCAATTTTGCTTTGTGGCAAAAATGATAATGTTGCGTTTGCCAGACAGTACTGCTTTTAAATGCGATCTATGCAAGTAAATTAGGCTGCACCATAATTTGAACAGAAGATACCTATTTGTATTAAAAAAAGAAAAGGGACATTCAGGAGGTGGTAGTATTGCCTCCTGTATGCCTTGCAATTGCTGCTCAGCTGCCCTCTAAAAAGCGATCCAGCATGGAAGGCTTTGCAAAGAGGCAGTAGAGAGTACTGCTCATCCCAACAAGCCCTGAGATGAAAAGGCCATGTGATTTTCTGTTTTTTTTAAGGTAGAAAAAATGAAATAAAAGTTAACATAAAACAACATCGCTGCACAGCATGCAGTGGAGATATAAAAAAATAGAGACTGTTACACAGCGAGTTTCTTTTATAATTGTCAGCATTTCTGATGCTTACATGTTTGCAGTATCTGTAATTAAAATAAATGTTTATCTGTTTTTTTTATTCATTTAAAGTAAAAACGGTAATACTAAAACAAAATATAGACTAGCTGAAAATAAGCTATTCTTTTAATGTGTAAATAATCTCATTATTGCAAGTGATGCTCAAATCAGTTGCAAATTATTGGCATGTATACAAATGGCATTAGGACTGAAAACCAAGGGATAATAAAAAAAAAATTCTTCTGCACTCAGAATCAAATTGTGATATACGTGTAATATGTGCATGGTTGAGTGACAGTGAAACAAATAATTTGCAGATGTTTTGTAAACAAAAGGAAATCATGCCAGTTTTCCCTATCCAACATCCCTGTACAAGATCTAAAACTTTATTCTGAAAAGTAAAATTACTTTTTTTTTTTTTATTGACTGCACTTTATCTGTAAATGTAGGTTTTACCTTAAGTTCTGATGTATTTAGAGGCACCTAGTAGGAGGAGGTGTGAAAGTTTCAGCATCCCAAACAAAAGAAATACGTTTTAAAAGACACACCTGCCATTTAGGTCTCTTGTAATGTCAGACATCCTGACTGTATAGCTAATACAATTACCTTCTGTTGTTTAGATAATGTGCTAGTTAACATTTCTATGAGTTGAGCGAAGGCAGCTAAACTACCAATTTCACTGTAAACATCTTTGTGAAAATACATGTTATGGGTTGCTGTCTTGTGGCTGAAACAATACATGCATATTAATCAATTGTATTTTCTGGTAAAGTTTAATCTGATTTTTTTAATATTTTGACATTATTCAAACAAAATCTTGATTTTGCAAGTACATGGTTATAAAGGGTGCATACATATTAATGTCAGCAGCCTGTAAATATTTGACTTAAAAAGAGGGTCCCATTTTAGCTAAGGGGAGATGGAGGGGATATGTCCCTCATATCTACTGTATCATTCAGTAGTCAGTGTAATCTGATTTCACCATGTATTCAGGTATATGTGTAGCACAGCAGCTGTTAAATAAACCCATGAGTATTGATTTTGCCCAGACCATCCTTCTTACTGGCTTCAAGGGGTGAATTTGTCAAAAACATGATTACCTGATACAAATATATTTCTTAAAACAGTATTTTTTCATTCTGAACATAAATACAGGACATAAATATATATACAGGCATACCCCACTTTTAAGTACACCATGTGGTTTATTTACTAAAGCGCAAAATCAGGCTCATTTCTGCATATAAGCCAATGAGGTTCTAGCCCCATATTGTTTAATTAAGCCTGGTAATAAAACCTGGAAGCTCATTGGTTTCTGTGCAGAAGTGAGCCTGATTTTGCCCTTTCCAGCTTTAGTAAATAAACCCCATTGTGTACTTAAACGTGGGGTATGTCTATATATATATATATATATATATATATATATATATATATATATATATATATATACAGTGCCGATCCTGACCTCCCTGGGGCCCTAAGCAAAAATGACATGTCACATTAAAGTTGGGGGGTAAGCCTATAGGGCAGATCG
Organism: Rana temporaria; assembly: GCF_905171775.1. Taxonomy (NCBI): domain Eukaryota; kingdom Metazoa; phylum Chordata; class Amphibia; order Anura; family Ranidae; genus Rana; species Rana temporaria. The sequence continues at coordinate 156,070,447 of NC_053494.1, read as the reverse complement.
GCCCTGTATATGTATATATATATATATATATATATATATATATATATATATATACACACACACACACAATGCCACTATAACATTATCCAAAGTTTTTAACTTTCAAAAAGTTTTACCACCTTCCCAACATGCGCATAAATATCACACTTGTATCCAGATATTGCGTATACTTTGGTTTAGTTCCTCAAACTATAGCTGGTCATAAATTACTATTTTTTATCAGACAGCCAGTTGATAAAAAAAAAATGGATTTCCCCATTCACACATTCAAGGTGTATGCAGGAATCCTCCCTACTGTGCTATTGTATTCTGACTGTGGGATTTCTTTTCTGCCAAAATACACCAATCAGTGTTGCAAACGATTGACTACATGCACTGATTGAACACCATTTTCCAACATTCTTGTTCAAGAGGAGTTGATATCTACTGTAGGTTATCTCCTCTTGGACAGGAATGGTCATAGATGGATCAAAGTTTAGCCAGTCCCTGCTGAACCAGTCAAATTTGAATAAATCTATGGCCAGATTTTATTTAGCTTGATTAGTAGGCTTCCAATCTGTGTATTTACATCCTGGCTAAAACATCTAACCCCAAAGAGGGTTGAGGAGGCTGAAAGTTTTGGATACAAGAGTACTGTAACTCCAGCTGGCTGATTTCCTAACTGTTATTCCAGTGGGCACATTGTAGTGCCCTGGGCATTTGCATTTCAGGGGCTAATTGATCAGCTGTGTCACATTTTGCTCTTGTTTCATATGGGAAGAAATGATTAAAATTAAATGTTTAATAAAAAACATGTGCCATGACAGCAGTTTATGCTGCACATTGCTTTAGCATACTAAATGTTATCAAGTGGCACTGGCAATATTTGATCAAGATCCTGCATAGGTTACTCAATAATTGCCCATATTATATCAGCACTATTTAATATAACTTGTTGTAATTTTTTTTATAATTTAATAGCCTGAGCATGCAATTTGTCCACATAACTGTATCACTGGGCAATCATTTAACACTGAAGTTGGGTTTCAGTGATGGAATGAATTCTAAAAGTATGTCATGTTGCTTTGTATTAGTTTCAGTCTCCATGGTCAAATTAAAATAGTTTGTGTATCCTAGCCCTGCACACTCTTATGCCGCGTACACACGATCAAATTTTCCAACAAGAAATGTTCGATGTGAGCTTTTGGTCGGAAATTCCGACCGTGTGTAGGCCCCATCGGACATTTTTTGTCGGAATTTCCGACAGCAAAAATTTGAGAGCTGGTTCTTAAATTTATCGACGTGAAAAGTTCTTGTCAGAAATTCAGATCGTCTGTATGCAATTCCGACGCACAAAAATCCTATGCATGCTCAGAATCATTAAACTTAATTTTTCTCAGCTCGTCGTAGTGTTGTAGGTCACTGCGTTCTTGACGTTCTGAATTTCCGACAATATTTGTGTGACAGTGTGTATGCAACACAAATTTGAGCCAAAATTCCTTCGGGAAAAAAAACACGGTTTTGTTGTCGGAAATTTCCGATTGTGTGTACGCGGCATTAAGCCTCGTACACACAATCAGATTATTGGCAGGGGATTGTCTGTTCACAGATTGTTGGACTAAAATCTGACTGTTAGTACGCTCCTTCAGACAATTGCCCAACTTTCTGCAAAAAAAATGTTGAATGACATGCTAGAAAATTTTCTGTGGAAAACGGTTTGTTGTCAGATTTTCTGATGGTCAGTACAGTCCGTCACACAAAAGTCGAAAGTACAAACACGCATGTTCAGAATTAATGCTCACCAAACACGAAATTAGCAGGAAGGGCCCAAAGGGTGGCTTTTGAGAAATGAAATTCCTCTTTATACTCTTAGGCCCCATACACACTATTAGATTTTCTGCAGACTTTTGTCTTCAGATTTACCAAAACCATGTAGTGCAAGGGCCTGCCTGATTGCATACAAATTGAAACTCGTAAGGTTAGACCTCATGTTATATGGTTTCGGTAAATCTGAAGACAAAAATCTGCAGAAAATCTAATAGTATGTATGGGGCTTTATAGTACGTCACTACGTTTGTGTTTGTCAAATGACAATTTGCGGATAGTTAGTATGCTAGACAAAATCCTGCACACGCGCGCTTGACAAAAATCAGACGCTCGGTCGTACAACAATGAAACTGTGTGTACGAGGCCTTAGACGCCATACACACTATTCGATTTTCTGCAGATTTTTGTCTTCAGATTTACCAAAACCATATAATATTAGGTCAAACCTTAAAGGCCCGTACACACAGATTTTATGACAATAATTATCTGATGGACGCGTTGTGTCGGAAAATCCAAATGTATGCTCCATCAGACAATTGTTGGTGGAATTAACAACAACAAATGTTGGCTGTTCATGCTCACCAACTGTCTGACAATAAATGCGTTACGTCGAATTATCCGATCGTGTGCACACAAATCCATTGGACTAAAATCCAAAGTACAAACATGCATGCTCTGAACCAATGCTAAACATCAGACGGCAATAGCAGAAGTTGCCCAAAGGGTGGCGCTAAAGAGCTGAAAAACCACGTAGTTTGGTGTATGTTGGTTGAAAATGTTCTGCCATGTGTATGCAGAAGACCCCATACACACTATTAGATTTTCTGCAGACTTTAGTCTTCAGAATTACCAAAACCATATAATGTGTGGTCAAACCTTAAGAGTTTCAATTTGTATGCAATCAAACAGCCCCTGGCACTACATGGTTTTAGTAAAGACAAAAATCTGCAGAAAATTAAATAGTGTGTATGGGGTCGAACAAGTTCACAGACAGCGCCCTTCGGACACAAATCTACGAATTTGTCCGATGGAAGTCGGATCGTGTGTATGAATCTTAAACGTTTGAATTTGTATGCAATCAGGCAGGGACATGCACCACATGGTTTTGGTAAATCTGAAGACAAAAATCTGCAGAAAATCTAATAGTGTGTATAGGGCTATGTATTGCCCAATAACCAAACCAGTTACTTTTTTTGTGTTGATAGTTTTCAGGCATCTTTTACATATTCATATGTCAATATACTATAGATGAGCCATACACTTATTTATGCATGGACATCATGTATATTCATTGCAGGTATAACATAAAAAAGACTTAACCTTAATTTGACTATAGATAGTCACATTTTAAGAGTTATTCTTTCAGTGCTAATATATAATCTTGGTTTCAATTCAAACAATGGGGATTTAAGATGGGTACACATGGATTGAAATTCACCCTGTTCAACAGAAATTGATCGGTAGATTGACTTCTGTTGAATGGGACTGTTGGAAAATTTGTATTCAATCAGCTGTTGCAACCAATAGGCTGAAGCACTGATCAATGTATTCTGACAGCAGAGGTGTTTCCACTGTGAGGCCTCATACACACGACCGTTTTCGTCGACAGAATCCATCAAAAAACTTGGTGGCAGAGCTTTTTTGCCCAGGAAAACGGTCGTGTGTATGTTTTTCATCGAGAAAACTGTCGAGGAACTCGACGAGAAAAAAAGAGAACAAGTTCTCTTTTTCCTCATCGGGAGTCTCAATTTACTCGTCGTGTACCTCGTCGGGCTGGTTTTCCACGAGAAACACGTTCGTGTGTATGCTTAGAACCCGCGCATGCTCAGAATAAAGTATGAGACGGGAGCGCACCTTCGGTAAAAAAAAAGTAGCATTTGTAATGGAGATAGCACATTTGTCACGCTGTAACAGACGGAAAAGTGCAAATAGTCTCCTACCAAACTTTTACTTAACACGCAGTAACATGAGATTAGCAAAAGCAGCCCAAAGGGTTGTGCCAGTGGAATTGAACTTCCCCTGCCGTCGTATGTGTTGTACGTCGCCGTTTTTTTTTAGAACGACGAGATTTGGTCTTGACAGTGTCAAGTTTCTCGACAAGCCTAACAAGGAACTCGTCGAGGAAAGTGATGTTTCATTTACGACGAGTTCCTCGGTCGTGTGTACGAGGCCTCAGAATTCAGTAGCACAGCAGGGAGAATTCCCTCATCCACCTCACTTGTGTGGGTGGGGGGAACTGAATGAAGTATTCCCAAAATTACTAAAGGCAAATAGAATGTTCACTTTGCAAGGGAAAAAAAAATTCCCCTGAGTCTAGGCTGCATTCATACCTGAGCGTTTTGCTTTCAGGCAGAAAACGTGTTTTGCTGTCAAAAGGTCACCAATGTAAAAAGCAGAAAAACACCATTATCTGTCCAAAAAGAAGCTCATGTTTTTTTTAGAGCTTCAGGCATTTTGCTTCAGGCTACAAAACGCTCAGATGTGAACAGGGGCCATTTAAATTAATGGGATTTTGCTTGTTGGGTGTTTTTCTGGCACGTTTTCTGTTTTTTTTACAAGCTGGAGTGAATGCAGCTTTAGTTAATTTTCCTTGCAAATTATTGGGTATTCTCACCATATTCACTAAGCTCTGTGGAAATATCCACTGCAAAGTGCAGCTTCCCTTCCAAAACAAATGCTTATTTGATTTTAGTTGCTCAACCTCAAAGTGTAATCACATTGGGTTTTGGTCTTAAAAACATGTCTTTTAAAGTTTGAAATGCCTGTATGGTAAAACTATTATTTCTATTGTATTTGCAGTGCTACTTTTGACAATGATTTTTGATTGACACAGCATGCCTGTATGATGTGTTATTTTCCTATGAGATAATACTGTATGCAGTGCCGGCCCAAGACATTTTGCTGCCTGGTACCAAGAATGAAATTCTGCCCCCCCCCCCCAAAAAAAAATCACGCCCACCAAAAATGCCCCCACATCCATTATTTTATATCATGATAACTAAAGTGGACCTGTCATGGCACTATACATGTATATAGGAGTATAAAGAGGACCTGTCATGGCTCTATACATGTATATAGAAGTATAAAGAGGACCTGTCATGGCCCTATATATGTGTATAGGAGTGTAAAAGAACATGTCAGGGCTCAATACATGTATGTAGGAGCATAAAAGTACCTGTGCGTGGCCATCGGCCGCAATGTCAGCCGGCCACCCGTGATCGCTCCACAGAGAGCCAGAACGGGGATCTGTCAATGTAAACAGACAGAAAAAAAGAAATAAAAAATTATGCATTTTAAACTTTTTTTATTTCAAATGGAATTTTTTAATACAAATACCATTCATTTTGATCCTTAAAAAAGTGCCTGAGTATTTGATTTTTTGGATTAATCTTTAATTACTGTTTTGATATAACTTTCTTCATGTTTTTAAGACCCAATTGTGTAGCAATAATCATTATGCTCTGGCAGCCAAGACAGCCATATTCTGGTTTTCTTGCCACAATCATGGGTAAAATAAATAGAGTGTTTCTTTTAAAATCTTTTAAAATAATACAAATGCTATCTAAAACCTCTTTGCATTAAGGCCCCTTTCACGCTGGCTTTACGATCAGGTCCGCCATTCACTCCTATAGGGCAGCGGATGTCAGTGGTGACATGTCCGCTGACACCCACTGCTATCGGATCTGTTCCTGTCCGAGAAATCCAAATTGATATTGACCCTATTTTCCATGCGTCTGGCAGATCGGATCGGATCGGTAGAAAACAGACAGGTGGTCTATTTTCATCTGATCTCCACATCGAGGACAGCGGGGCTCTGACAGGTCCATCTCAGCACAGTGAGCAGAGACAAACCTTTCATCCACTGCTCAGAGGGGATCAGCAGATCGATTCCTGCTCAGCTGGCGGAGTCAGCCGGTGGAACGCCTGTTTGAAAAGGCCCCAAATGTAATAATTTCTCCTGCTTAGAAATTGTATTCTATTTGTTATCCTTGAGGAATGGCAGAAGTATATTATATTATATTATACAAATATAGGAAAGTAATCACTTCCAAAATGCAGAGTATTTATACATTAGTGTTAGGTAAGCCAAAGCAACCTCTTTTACATTAGCTTGCACTATCCGCCAATAAATGACCCTTTTTTATAGTTTCCTTTTTCACAAAAAAATAGCAAAACATTGTTTTAGCACTATTTAACAAATTCTGCATAAAAATAACTGTAAAACCAATAAGACGTTCATAGATACAAGAATCAACTCCTGAAATAGAAAGATAAATAAGGCAGATTCAGTACCTTTTCAGGACTACCCATAGTCATTGTTGTGCTTAGTGATGGTTAGCAAAAGGTAAAGGTCAGCCACCCACACCCTTGCTCAATATTCAAGTGCAAATTACTTTCCCTACATTCTCTATTCATATCCAATACACATTGTAAAAAGAGACACATATTTTACACCTGGAATGTGATAGTACATAAAACTGTTTTCCAATTCCTTGTTGAAAAAAGTTGAAATTTGTATTCTAAGTTGTATTAATGACTATAATCACTGAACAATTTAATTGCATTTATGTATAGAATTCACTGATAATTTGTTATCTCATTATCTGAAATTTCATTTAGAATTAATGAACAATTATATAGCTATTAAAGTATTTTAATATGTTCTTGAAGCTTGAATACATTTTATAATTCAAGTATACATTATGTTATTGACCAATGCAGCCTGTGTTGATATTCATGTGCCCTGTAGTTTCTCTGCTTTATGCATTTGAAGTAGATCCAACCCCTAAATAAATCACATTTAGTTTACTAGAGAATTAAATATTTTAAACAACTGTCACTGTTTTATATAAAATACAACTGGGAGACAGATAACAATTCTGAACAAAAATAAAGTGACAGAACAAGGATCTCTAAAGCTGGCCATAGATGGATTCAAACTTTCCCGGTTCAGCAGAGACCAGACAAATTTCAAACCATGTGTGGCCGCTCCCACTTGACATAAGTCGATCTAATGATCAACTTCTGTCAAACAGAAATGTTGGAAAATGTTTTTTTGATCAGTGGCTGCAGCTACTGATCAGTATATTCTAACAGCAGAGAGTTCTAAATGTCAGGCCCCGTACACACGACCGAGTTTCTCGGCAGAATTCAGCCAGAAACTCGGTCGGAGCTGAATTCTGCCGAGAAACCCGGCCGTGTGTACACTTTCGGCCGAGGAAGCCGACGAGGACCTCGGCGAGGAAACAGAGAACATGTTCTCTATTTCCTCGTTGTTCAATGGGAAATTTCGGCTCGCCGAGGTCCTCGGCGGCTTCACAAGGAACTCGACGGACGAAACAATGTGTTTTGCCCGTCGAGTTCCTCGGACGTGTGTACGGGGCCTGAGTGTACATTGTCTCAACGGGGAGGATTCCGGCACACACCTCGATTGTGTGGATGGAAGAATCGTATTTTTGTTTTCGATCAGCCCCCTGACTGAGTAAAAAAAGAGTAATCAACGGGCAGCCTAAGGAAAAGAACCAGGCATTATTTTAATGAAAGCTCCAGCTATATTAAGAATTTTTTTAAGAAACTTTTGGAAATGACATTAACATGTTACGGCTCATATGAGATTTTAGAGACTGGGTTTTGATTTACTGATAAAGTATCACTGCACAAGAACAAGCTTTACTAAGCATCTGGTTGGGTGTGAAAGCTTTCAAGCAGCGCTCAGTGAATCCACCACTACCTAGAAGGATTGTTCACTAAAGCTGGCCATACATGGGTCAGTTTTTTCATTAAACCAGTGGGTTGAATGGGAAAAAAATTGACCCAATTACCCCATTCACACATTCAATGTGCACTTGGGAATCCTCCCTACTATGTATTGTCTTCTTATAGTCAGGGCTGGCCCAAGACATTGTGCTGCCTGCGTCCAAGAATGAAATGCTGATCCATCGTCAAAAAAAACAACAACCTTGCACCCACCAAAAAACCCACATCCATTATTTTATATCATGACAATTAAAACTAAAATTGTATTTATCAGGAAGTCAAAATGCAACAGTGGTGGTGGTGGGGGGGGGGGGGGGGGTCAGTCAGAGGCAGGGGTGGTGGTGGGGTTCAGGCAGAGGTGACGGTGGTGAGGGGGGTTTCGACAGGCAGGGGTGGTGGGGGGTTTAGACACAGGCAGGGGTGGTGGGGGGTTAGACACAGGCAGGGGTGGCTGGGGAGGTTTAGATACAGGCGGAGGTGGTGGGGGTGTTTAAACACAGGCAGGGGTGGCGGGGGAGTTAGACACAGGTAGGGGTCTCTGGGGGGGTTTAGACACAGGCAGGGGTGGCAGGGGGTTAGACACAGGCTGGGGTGGCAGGGGATTTAGACACAGGCAGAGGTAGCAGGGGGTTAGGACACAGGCAGGGGTAGTGGGGGGTTAAGACACAGGCAGGAGTGGTGGCAGGGGGTTTAGACACAGCCAGGGGTGGTGGCTGGGGGGGTTTAGACACAGGCATGGATGGCGGGGGTTTAGACACAGGCAGGGGTGGTGGGAAGTTAGACACAGACAGGGGTGGCGGGGGTTAGACACAAGGCAGGGGTGGGGGGGCTAAACACAGGCAGGGATGGTATCGGGGGGGTTAGACATAGGCAGGGGTGGCAGGGGTTTAGACACAGGCAGTGGTGGCTGGGGGAGTTTAGACACAGGCAGGGGTGGAGGGGGGGTAGGCACAGGCAGGGGTGGAGGGGGTTAGACACAGGCAGGGTTGGGGGCTAAACACAGACAGGGGTGGTAGCGGGGAAGTTAAACACAGGCAGGGGGCAGGGGGTTTAGACATAGGCAGGGGTGGCAGGGGGGTTAGACACAGGCAGGGGTTGCTGAGGGGTTTATAGACAGGCAGGGTGGCTGGGGAGGTTTAGATACATGCAGAGGTGGTGGTGTTTTTTTTGGCACAGGCAGGATTGTTGAGGGGGTTTAGACACAGGCAGGGGTGGTGGGGGGGGGTGGTTTAGACACAGGCAGGAATTGCTTGGGGGTTTAGACACAGGCAGGGATGGCGGGGGGGGGGGGTTAGACACAGGCAAGGGTGACGGGGGGTTTCGACAGTGAGAGGAGACGCAGGCAGGGGTGGCGGGGGGGTTAGACACAGGCAGGGGTGTTGAGGGTATTTAGATACAGGCAGGGATGGCTGATGGGGCTTAGACACAGACAGGCGTGGAGGGTGTTTAGACACAGGCAGGGGTGGGTATTTAGACACAGGCAGGGGTTGCTGGGGGGTTTAGATACAGGCAGGGGATGCTTAGGGGTTTAGATACAGGCAGGGGTGGCAGGGGGTTAGACACAGGCAAAGGTGGCGGGCAGTTTAGACACAGGCAGGGGTGGCAGGGGGTTTAGACACAAGCAGGGGTGGTGGGGGGTTTGACACAGGCAGGTGTGGCGGGGGAGGGTTAGACACAGGCAGGAATAGCGGGGGGTTTAAAAACAGGCAGGGGTGGCAGGAGGGGTTAGACACAGGCAAGGGTGGTGGGGGGGTTAGACACAGGCAGGGGTGGCGGGGGGTTAGACATAGGCAGAGGTGGGGACTAAACACAGGCAGGGGTGGTAGTGGGGGGTTAAACACAGGCAGGGGTTTTAGACATAGGCAGGGGTGGCAGGAGGTTTAGACACAGGCAGGGGTGGCGGGGGGTTTAGACACAGGAAGGGGTTGCTGGGGAGGTTAGACACAGGCAGGGGTGGTGGGGGGGGTTAGACACAGGCAGGGGTGGCGGGGGAGGGTTAGACACAGGCTGGGATGGTGGGGGTGTTTAGACACAGGCAGGGGTGGTGTCAGGGGTTTTTGACACAGGCAGGTGTGACGGGGGAGGGATAGACACAGGCAGGGATGGCCGGGGTGTAGACACCGGCAGGGGTGGCAGGAGGGGGTTAGGCACAAGCAGGAGTGGCAGGGGGTTAGACACAGACAGGGGTGGCAGGGGGGTTAGACACAGGCAGGGGTGGGGGGCTAAACACAGGCAGGGGTGGTAGTGGGGGGTTAAACACAGGAAGGGGTGGCAGGGGGTTTAGACATAGGCAGGGGTGGCAGGAGGTTTAGACACAGGCAGGGGTGGCGGGGGTTTAGACACAGGAAGGGGTTGCTGGGAGGTTAGACACAGGCAGGGGTGGTGGGGGGTTAGACACAGGCAGGGGTGGCGGGGGAGGGTTAGACACAGGCTGGGATGGTGGGGGTGTTTAGACACAGGCAGGGGTGGTGGCAGGGGGTTTTGACACAGGCAGGTGTGGCGGGGGAGGGTTAGACACAGGCAAGGGTGGCAGAGGGGTTAGACACAGGCAGGGGTGCCAGGGGGTTAGACACAGGCATTGGTGGTGGGGGGGGTTAGACACAGGCAGGGGTGGGGGGCTAAACACAGGTAGGGGTGATAGTGGGGGGTTAAAAACAGGCAGGGGTGGCAGGGGGTTTAGACACAGGCAGGGGTGGCGGGGGGTTTAGACACAGGCAGGGGTGGTGGGGGGGTTAAAAACAGGCAGGGGTGGCAAGGGGGTTAGACACAGGCAGTGGTGGTGGGGGGTTTTAAGACAGGCAGGGGTGACGGCGGAGGTTAGACACAGGCAAGGGTGGCGGGTGGTTTAGAGACGTGCAGGGGTGGTGGGGGGTTAGACACAGGCAGGGGTGGTGGGGGGTTTAGACGCAGGCAGGGGTGGCCGGGGTTAGACACAGGCAGAAGTGGTGGGGGGTTAGACACAGGCAGGGGTGGGGGGGTTTAGAAACAGGCAGGGATGGTGGCGGGGGGTTTTGACACAGGCAGGTGTGACGGGGGAGGATTAGACACAGGCAGGGATGGCCGGGGGTGTAGACACCGGCACGGGTGGCAGGAGGGGTTAGACACAGGCAGGGGTGGCAGGGGGGTTAGACACAGGCAGGGGTGGGGGGCTAAACACAGGCAGGGGTGATAGTGGGGGGTTAAACACAGGCAGGGGTGGCAGGGGGTTTAGACACAGGAAGGGGTTGCTGGGGAGGTTAGACACAGGCAGGGGTGGTGGGGGTTAGACATAGGCAAGGGTGGTGGGGGGTTTATACACAGGCAGGAGTGGCAAGGGGGTGAGACACAGGCAGGGGTGGTGGGGGGTTTGGAGACAGGCAGGGGTGGCGGGGGGGGTCGACACAGGCAGGGGTGGCAGGGGGGGTTAGACACAGGCAGGGGTGTCGGGGGGTTAGACACAGGCAGGGGTGGCGGGGGTTTAGATACAGGCAGGTGTGGCAGGAAGTTTAGACATGGGCAGGGGTGGTGGGGAGGTTAGACACAGGCAGGGGTGGCGCAGGGTTAGACACAGGCAGGGGTGGCAGGGAGTTTAGACACAGACAGGGGTGGCAAGGGGGTTAGACACAGGCAGGGGTGGCGGGGGATTTAGAGACAGGCAGGGGTGGCGGGGGGTTTAAACACAGGCAGGGGTGGCGGGGGGTTAGACACAGGCAAGGGTGGAGGGTGGTTTAGAGACGTGCAGGGGTGGTGGGGGGTTTAGACACAGGCAGGGGTGGAGGAGGTTAGACACAGGCAGGGGTGGTGGGGGGTTTAGACGCAGGCAGGGGTGGCGGGGGTTAGACACAGGCAGGGGTGGTGGGGGGTTAGACACAGGCAGTGGTGGGGGGGTTTAGAAACAGGCAGGGGTGGCGGGTTTAGACACGGGCAGGTGTGGCGGGGGAGGGTTAGACACAGGCTGGGATGGCGCAGGGTTAGACACAGGCAGGGGTTAGCGGGGATTTTAGACACATACAGGGGTGGCAAAGGGGGTTAGACACAGGCAGGGGTGGCGGGGGATTTAGAGACAGGCAGGGGTGGCGGGGGGGTTTAAACACAGGCAGGGGTGGCGGGGGGTTAGACACAGGCAAGGGTGGAGGGTGGTTTAGAGACGTGCAGGGGTGGTGGGGGGTTTAGACACAGGCAGTGGTGGCGGAGGTTAGACACAGGCAGGGGTGGTGGGGGGTTTAGACGCAGGCAGGGGTGGCGGGGGTTAGACACAGGCAGGGGTGGTGGGGGGTTAGACACAGGCAGTGGTGGGGGGGTTTAGAAACAGGCAAGGGTGGCAGGTTTAGACACGGGCAGGTTTGGCGGGGGAGGGTTAGACACAGGCTGGGATGGCGGGGGTGTTTAGACACAGGCAGGGGTGGTGGCGGGGGGGTTTATACACAGGCAGGTGTGGCGGGGAGGGTTAGACACAGACAGGGATGGCCGGGGGTGTAGACACAGACAGGGGTGGCAGGGGAGGTAGACACAGGCAGGGGTGACGGAGGGGGTTTAGACATGGACATGGGTGTTGGGGACGGTTTAGACACAGGCAGGTGTGGCAGGGGAGAGTTTAGACACAGGCAGTGGTGGCGGGGGGTTAGACACAGGCAAGGGTGGCTGGAGGGGCTAGACACAGGAAGGGGTTGTCCAATGGAGCATAGATACGGTCGGATTGTCTGACAAAACCTGTCCATCAGACAATTGTTTTAGTAATATCTGGTCGTGTGTACGGGCCTTAAGGCTGGCCATAGACGGAATGATTTTCTTTCCTACAACCATGGGTTGCAGACAAGAAAATCGCTTGATTCCCCCATCAACTAAGCCAGTGATTCCCCCCCGCAGAGCCATTGTATTTAGCCACTAGCAATAATTGCATGTACAAAAATGACAGGCTGATTGTAGTGGATTGGTCAATCAACTTGGATACATTCAGCCTGCCCTGGTTTGAATCTTGTCAGGTTCCTGCTAAACTGGTCAGAATTCAAACTGTCTATGGCAGTGGTCTCAAAGTACCGGCCCGCGGGCCATTTGCGGCCCGCGGACCAGTTATAAATGGCCCTCAGGCAGGGTGGAAGTGAGGGGAGCAAAAAAAAAAAAAAAATTTTTTTTTTTTTTTTTGAGCTGGTGCCACCTGGTGGTGAGCCGTTGGTATTACAAGTTATTACCACCAGATGTGAGCTGGCGCCATCTGGTGGTGGCCGTTGGTATTACAAGTTAAGCATTGCAAGTTAAACAGCAATTCTAATGTCATTTTACACTATTTTCGCTGCCATATTCTTCCCTCTAATTAGAACCCCCAAACATTATATATATTTTTTATCCTAACACCCTAGAGAATAAAATAGCGATTGTTGCAATACTTTCTGTTACGCCGTATTTGCGCAGCGGTCTTACAAGCGCACTTTTTTGGGAAAAAAATACACTTTTTTTAATTAAAAAATAAGACAACAGTAAAGTTATCCCCATTTTTTTTAATATTATGAAAGATAATGTTACGCCGAGTAAATTCATACCCAACATGTCACGCTTCAAAATTGTGTCCGCTTGTGGAATGCCGACAAACTTTTTTACCCTTTAAAATCTTCATAGGCGACGTTTAAAAAAATCTACAGGTTGCATATTTTAAGTTACAGAGGAGCTAGAATTATTGCTCTCACTCTACCAATCGCGGCGATACCTCACATGTGTGGTTTGAACACCGTTTACATATGCGGGCGCTGCTCACGTATGGGTTCGCTTCTGCGCGCAAGCTCGTCAGGACGGGGTGCGTTTTCTGGCTCCTAACTTTTTTAGCTGGCTCCTAGATTCCAAGCAAATTTGTCAAACCCTGACTTACACCAGTGCTGGTGGTAATAATGCACTCGCTGACACCAGTGCTGGAGGTTAATAATGTGTTCGCTGACACCAGTACTGTTGTTTTTGAAGTTTGAAAGTTTGCATGCGGCCCCCCATGGCATATGAAAACTTGTCTTGTGGCCCTCAGGTAATTTGAGTTTGAGACCCCTGGTCTATGGCCAGCTTTAGAAATGATTTACTAAACGAGAAGGAACTGTTCAGTTAAGCTGGCTATACATTGATTGAGGCTTGGCAGGTTCAGCAGGGACCAGATGAAATTCAATTAGTAGGCAGGGAGGTTGTACAGAAGTCAATCTACCAATCTACTTCTAATCAAATTCTCTATTTAAAGAATATCATATGGGGTTCCCACAGTCCAAATTAGTGCATTTCTTTAGTCACAACACATTAAAAATTTTCAGCAATTTGAATAGTAATAGTAAATCAGTTTGTTTTTGTTAGAGCCATAGGCCCGGATTCACATACATCGGCGCATATTTATGCCGGCGTAGCGTATCTAATATACGCTACGCCTAAGCAGCGCAGAGAGGCAAGCACCGAATTCACAAAGCACTTGCCTCCCAAACTGCGCTGGGTTTCCTCGGCGTAAGCCGTCGTAGGATTTCGACAGGGAGAGGTGGTAGGGGGTTTAGACACAGGCAGGGGTGGCGGGGGGGTTAGACACAGGCAGGGGTGTTGAGGGTGTTTAGATACAGGCAGGGATGGCTGATGGGGCTTAGACACAGACAGGCGTGGAGGGTGTTTAGATACAGGCAGGGGTGGGGGGGATAGACACAGGCAGGGGTTGCTGGGGGGTTTAGATACAGGCAGGGGATGCTGGGGGGTTTAGATACAGGCAGGGGTGGCAGGGGGTTAGACACAGGCATGGGTGGCAGGCAGTTTAGACACAGGCAGGGGTGGCAGGGGGTTTAGACACAAGCAGGGGTGGTGGGGGGTTTGACACAGGCAGGTGTGGCGGGGGAGGGTTAGACACAGGCAGGAATAGCGGGGCGTTTAAACACAGGCAGGGGTGGCAGGAGGGGTTAGACACAGGCAAGGGTGGCGGGGGGGGGTTAGGCACAGGCAGGAGAGGCAGGGGTGGCAGGGGGTTAGACATAGGCAGTGGTGGCGGGGGGGGTTAGACACAGGCAGGGGTGGCGGGGGGTTAGACACAGGCAGGGGTGGGGACTAAACACAGGCAGGGGTGGTAGTGGGTGGTTAAACACAGGCAGGGGTGGCAGGGGGTTTAGACATAGGCAGGGGTGGCAGGAGGTTTAGACACAGGCAGGGGTGGCGGGGGGTTTAGACACAGGAAAGGGGTTTGCTGGGGAGGTTTGACACAGGCAGGGGTGGTGGGGGGTTAGACACAGACAGGGGTGGCGGGGGAGGGTTAGACACAGGCAGGGGTGGTGGCGGGGGGTTTTGACACAGGCAGGTGTGGCAGGAGAGGGTTAGACACAGGCAGGGATGACCGGGGGTGTAGACACCGGCAGGGGTGGCAGGAGGGGTTAGACACAGGCAAGTGTGGCGGAGGGTTAGGCACAAGCAGGATTGGCAGGGGGTTAGACACAGGCAGGGGTGGCAGGGAGGTTAGACTCAGGCAGGGGTGCCAGGGGGTTAGACACAGGCATTGGTGGTGGGGGGGTTAGACAAAGGCAGGGGTGGCGGGGGGTTAGACACAGGCAAGGGTGGGGGGCTAAACACAGGCAGGGGTGGTAGTGGGGGGTTAAAAACAGGCAGGGGTGGCAGGGGGTTTAGACACAGGCAGGGGTGGCGGGGGGTTTAGACACAGGCAGGGGTGGCGGGGGGTTTAGACACAGGCAGGGGTGGCAAGGGGGTTTAGACACAGGCAGTGGTGGTGGGGGGTTTAGAGACAGGCAGGGGTGACGGGGGGATTTAGACACAGGCAGGGGTGGCAGGGGGGTTAGACAAAGGCAGGGGTGCCGGGGGGTTAGACACAGGCAGGGGTGGCGAGGTTTTAGATACAGGCAGGTGTGGCAGGAAGTTTAGACATGGGCAGGGGTGGTGGGGGGTTTAGACACAGGAAGGGGTTGCTGGGGAGGTTAGACACAGGCAGGGGTGGCAGGGGGTTAGACACAGGCAGGGGTGGCGGGGAGTTTAGACACAGACAGGGGTGGCAAGGGGGTTAGACACAGGCAGGGGTGGTGGGGGATTTAGAGGCAGGCAGGGGTGGCGGGGGGTTTGAACACAGGCAGGGGTGGCGGGGTAAGACACAGGCAAGGGTGGCGGGTGGTTTAGAGATGTGCAGGGGTGGTGGGGGGTTTAGACACAGGCAGGGGTGGCGTTGGTTAGACACAGGCAGGGGTGGCGGGGGTTAGACACAGGCAGAAGTGGTGGGGGGTTTAGACACAGGCAGGGGTGGCGGGGGTTAGACACAGTCAGGGGTGGTGGGGGGTTAGACACAGTCAGGGGTGGGGGGGTTTAGAAACAGGCAGGGTTGGTGGCGGGGTTTTTTGACACAGGCTGGTGTGGCGGGGGAGGGTTAGACACAGGCAGGGATGGCCGGGGGTGTAGACACCGGCAGGGGTGGCAGGAGGGGTTAGACACAGGCAAGGGTGGTGGGGGGGTTAGGCACAAGCAGGAGTGGCAGGGGGTTAAACACAGGCAGGGGTGACAGGGGGGTTAGACACAGGCAGTGGTGCCGGGGGTTAGACACAGGCAGTGGTGGCGGGGGGGTTAGACACAGGCAGGGGTGGCGGGGGGTTAGACACAGGCAGGGGTGCGGGGCTAAACACAGGCAGGGGTGGTAGTGGGGGGTTAAACACAGGCAGGGGTGGCAGGGGGTTTAGACACAGGCAGGGGTGGCGGGGGGTTTAGACACAGGAAGGGGTTGCTGGGGAGGTTAGACACAGGCAGGTGTGGTGGGGGTTAGACACAGGCAGGGGTGGCGGGGGGTTTAGACACAGGCAAGAGTGGCAAGGGGGTTAGACACAGGCAGGGGTGGTGGGGAGTTTGGAGACAGGCAGGGGGGGGGTTAGACACAGGCAGGTGTGGCAGGGGGGTTAGACACAGACAGGGGTGTCGGGGGGTTAGACACAGGCAGGGGTGGCGGGGGTTTAGATACAGGCAGGTGTGGCAGGAAGTTTAGACATGGGCAGGGGTGGTGGGGGGTTTAGACACAGGAAGGGGTTGCTGGGGAGGTTAGACACAGACGGGGGTGGCGCAGGGTTAGACACAGGCAGGGGTGGCGGGGAGTTTAGACAAAGACAGGGGTGGCAAGGGGGTTAGACACAGGCAGGGGTGGCAGGGGATTTTGAGACAGGCAGGGGTGTCGGGGGGGTTTAAACACAGGCAGGGGTGGCGGGGGGTTAGACACAGGCAAGGGTGGAGGGTGGTTTAGAGACGTGCAGGGGTGGTTTAGACACAGGCAGGGGTGGCGGAGGTTAGACATAGGCAGGGGTGGTGGGGGGTTTAGACACAGGCAGGGGTGGCGGGTGTTAGACACAGGCATGGGTTTTGGGGGGTTAGACACAGGCAGTGTTTGGGGGGTTTAGAAACAGGCAGGGGTGGCGGTGGCGGGTTTAGACACGGGCAGGTGTGGCGGGGGAGGGTTAGACACAGGCTGGGATGGCGGGGTGTTTAGACACAGGCAGGGGTGGTGGCGGGGGGTTTATACACAGGCAGGTGTGGCGGGGGTGGGTTAGACACAGACAGGGATGGCCGGGGGTGTAGAGACAGACAGGGATGACGGAGGGGGTTTAGACATGGGCAGGGGTGTCGGGGCGGTTTAGACACAGGCAGGTGTGGCAGGGGAGAGTTTAGACACAGGCAGTGGTGGCGGGGGGTTAGACACAGGCAAGGGTGGCTGGAGGGGTTAGACACAGGAAGGGGTTGTCCAATGGAGCATACATACGGTCGGATTGTCTGACAAAACCTGTCCATCAGACAATTGTTTTTGTAATATCTGTTCGTGTGTACGGGCCTTAAGGCTGGCCATAGACGGAATGATTTTCTTTTCTACAACCATGGGTTGCAGACAAGAAAATTGCTTGATTCCCCCATCAACTAAGCCAGTGATTCCTCCCGTAGAGCCATTGTATTTAGCCACTAGCAATAATTGCATGTACAAAAATGACAGGCTGATTGTAGTGGATTGGTCAATCAACTTGGATACATTCAGCCTGCCCTGGTTTGAATCTTGTCAGGTTCCTGCTGAACTGGTCAAAATTCAAACTGTCTATGGCCAGCTTTAGAAATGATTTACTAAAAGAGAAGGAACTGTTCAGTTAAGCTGGCTATACATTGATTGAGGCTTGGCACGTTCAGCAGGGACCAGATGAAATTTGATTAGTAGGCAGGGAGGTTGTACAGAAGTCAATCTACCAATCTACTTCTAATCAAATTCTCCATTTAAAGAATATCATATGGGTTTCTCACAGTCCAAATTAGTGCATTTCTTTAGTCACAACACATTAAAAATTTTCAGCAATTTGAATAGTAATAGTAAATCAGTTTGTTTTTGTTAGAGCCATAGGCCCGGATTCACATACATCGGCGCATATTTATGCCGGCGTAGCGTATCTAATATACGCTACGCTGAAGCAGCGCAGAGAGGCAAGCACCGAATTCACAAAGCACTTGCCTCCCAAACTGCGCTGGGTTCCCTCGGCGTAAGCCGTCGTAGGTGGAAGTGGGCGTGAGCCATGCTAATGAGGCGTGACCCCATGCAAATGATGGGCCGAGTGCCATTCAAGTACTTAAAATGAACGGCGCATGCGCCGTCCCGTGGACGTATCCCAGTGCGCATGCTCAGAATCACATCGGAACTACTCCCTAAGATACGACGGATCACTGCCTACGACGTGAACGTAACCTACGCCCAGCCCTATTCACGTACTACGTAAATAAAGTAAAATACGACGGCTCTGTTCCCTGGTCCATACCTTAGCATGAGTTGCGCCTCATATATGAGGAATAACTTTACATCGGACGTACGACTTACGCAAACCACGTATATTATGCGCCGGGCGCAAGTAAGTTCGTGAATCGACGCATCTCCCTCATTTCCATATTTGAATAGGAAATCAATGGGAGCACCACTTGCGGCCAGCGTAAATATGCGCCCACGATACGCCGGCGTAGGAAAGTTACATCAGTCAGATGAAGCCTATTTTCAGGCGTATCTTGGTTTCAAAGTCCGGCGCATAGATACGACGGCGCATAGTTACACTTACGTGGCGTATCTGTACTGTAGATACGTCGGCGTAAGTGCTTTGTGAATCCGGGCCATACTGAGTACAATAGGTATCTACAAAAACTCTGGATTTCTAACCACGAGTCATTTACTTAATACTACACATGGATACTTTCTAAAAGTTTCTGGTTTCCCCAAACACATATTATAAAAGCAAAGCCGCCACCTCAATCTGAATTGGTCCTGTTAGGTTACAACAAACAGACATGCTTAGTACACCACCAAACCAATTAACATTTATTTTGTAGCACTAGCAATTCCCACTTGTATGGGACAGACTGAATTTATGACAACATAAGTCTGGTTTCAAGAATTATTCAAATATGTGTAAACCTAATCATTCAAATCTCATAAAAGCTTTAACTACTTAAGACCTGGACCTTAATGCAGGTAAAGGACCTGGCCAGTTTTTGCGATTCGGCACTGCGTCGCTTTAACTGACAATTACGTGGTCGTGCGATGTGGCTCCCAAACAATTTTTTTTCCCCACAAATAGAGCTTTCTTTTGGTGGTATTTGATCATCTCTGTGGCTTTTATTTTTTGCGCTATAAACAAAAATAGAGCGACAATTTTGAAAAAAATTCAATATTTTTTACTTTTTGCTATAATAAATATCCCCCAAAAAGATATAATTTTTTTTTCCCTCAGTTTAGGCCGATACGTATTCTTCTACCTATTTTTGGTAAAAAAAATCGCAATAAGCGTTTATCGATTGGTTTGCGCAAAATGTATAGCGTTTACAAAATAGGAGATAGTTTTATTGCATTTTTATAAATTTTGTTTTTCTACTAATAGCGGCGATCAGCGTTTTTTTTTTGTGACTGCGACATTATGGCGGACACATCAGACAATTTTGACACATTTTTGGGACCATTGTCATTTTCACAGCAAAAAATGCTATAAAAATGACAATTGCAGTTTGGGAGTTAACCACTAGGAGGCGCTGTAGGGGTTATGTGTGATCTCATATGTTTTTCTAACTGTAGGGGGGCAGGGCTGGACGTGTGATGTCATTGATCGTGTTTCCCTATATTAGGGAACACACGATCAATGAAGCTGCCACTGTGAAGAACGGGGAAGCTGTGTTTACACACAGCTCTCCCCGTTCTTCAGCTCCGGGGACCGATCGCGGGACTCCAGCGGCCGCTGTCACGGAGCTTCGGACCGGGCACTTAAAGAGGACGTACAGGTACGTGCTTGTGCCCAGCCGTGCCATTCTGCCGACGTTTATCTGCAGAAGGCGGTCCTTTAGTGGTTAAAGCCAAAATACAGGAAATGTAAAATTCCCTCTTTGCAGTGGGGTACTGCAAGCGTCACCTGCACTTTTAAGGCATGTACACATGATGAGAATATCGGAACAAAAAACCCCAGTTGGAGCGATCGTCTGATAATCTATTCATTAGTACGCTTTTGAGAACCGATCATGACAGTTCATGTGAAAATATCTGAAGGGACAAGCACAAAAATGTTACTTACGATAACAGAACAAACGATTTTTGTGTAAATAGTATGGTATTTGTATGAAAAAATTGTGTGACCAAGACCACGCATGCTCAGAAACAAAATAATACATTACAATACAATACATTACATCAGTTCCAAAGTTGTATTCTGTCTCATGAGAATTTTCGTAATGTAATAACCTATTGGTTTTCGATATGAGACTAGCGTGCAAAAAAATGGACGCTCATTTGTCCGGTATTCTCATTTAGGTAGATTCAGAGAGAAAGGTTTAAACTTGCGGCGGCGTAGCTTAGCATGTTTAGGCTACGCCGCCGTAAGTTAGCTAGGCAAGTACCTGATTCTCAAAGTACTTGCCTGCTAAGTTACGGCGGCGTAGCCTAAAGCGGGCGGGCGTAAGGGCGCCTAATTCAAATGTGTGTAAGGGGGCGTGTTTTATGTTAATGGGGCTTGACCTTACGTTTTTGACGTTTTTTTCAACTGCGCATGCGCCGGGCGCCTACATTTCCCAGTGTGCATTGCGGCTAAGTACGCCGCATGGGCCTATTGATTTTGATGTGGACGTAAACAACATAAATCCCTATTCACGGACAACTTACGCAAACGACATAAAAATTTCGAATTTCGAAGCGGGAACGGCGGCCATACTTTAACATTACTATTCCATCTACAAGATGCAATAACTTTAGGCCTGATATTGCCTTACGGAAACGGCGTAAATGTACTGCGGCGGCCGGGCCTACGTTCGTGAATCGGCGTATCTACTAATTTACATATTCTACGCCGACCGCAATCGAAGCGCCGCTTAGCGGCCAGCCTCAATATTGCAACCTAAGATAGGACGGCGCAAGCCGTCCTATCTTAGATATGTTTAAGCGTATCTCTGTTTGAGAAAACACTTAAACATAAGTCGGCGTAGATTCTGAGTTAGGTCGGCTTATCTACTGATAAGCCGGCCTAACTCTTTCTGAATCTACCTAATTGTGTCTACTGGGCTGTATTCTATGGCAGCGTAAAAGCACTTTTACTACTCGATACCCTGCACCCTGGTTGATGGTATTACCCTATGCCCTGCTGGTTGACTGTCCCACTATGTCTTCACGTAGGATTCAGGCTATGGACCCTGCATCTGTCTTGATGCTCTAAGGACCTTAGGCTGGCCATAGATTCCTCCTTTTTTTTAATCAGCCCACCAAAACATTTTGCGTATTACTCCACCGACACACGCAAGGTCCCTGCTGTGCCATTGTATTCTGACAGTGGTACTCCACCGCTGTCAAAATACACTAATAAGTGGCTGCAGCTAGCTGATCTAAAAACATTTTCCAACAGCCTTGTTAGACAGAAGTCGTTCGTTAGATTGACTTCTGCCAAGCGAGAATGGCCAAAGATGGATCGAGATTTGACCCTGCCCAACTGGCTGAATTTCAATCCATCTATGAGCAGCTTTAGACCACTGAAACACAGGTGATTAGATGCTGTGCTGACCCATCTAGCAGTGCGGAGGAGTGGATGATAGGGTAAGTAAATATTTTCTATGCCCCTAGACCTGAATGGGCAGTTAATCCTTGCATTGTGAGTGCAGTCCCACTGCAAGGGAGGATTTTCAGATTTCCCGAATTTCCGCTTTATTGTGTTAATATATTTTAAAAAGTAATTTTCAATCTTTTTAGCAACATTATGCAGGCATTGCCCATTGTTGTCATCATCAGGAAACCCACCCTAAAGCCTCATACACACGATCGGATTTTCCAACGGGAATTGTGTGATGACAGGCTGTTTTTTTTTTTCCGACCGTTTGTATGCTCCATCGGACAATTGTTGACGGATTTTCCACGGACAAATGTCGGATAGCATGCTTTAAGATTTTCCGCCAACAATTGTGTGTTGTCGGATTTTCCGATCGTGTGTACACAAGTCCGTTGGACAAAAGTCAAAAGTACAAACAAACATGCTCAGAAGCAATGCTCACCAAATACTACATTAGCAGAAGGTACCCAAAGGGTGGCGATAAAGAGCTGAGAAAACACATAGTTTCGTGTTTGTTGGCCGACAATTGGACAAAAGTCCTACACTTTGTCCGCGGAAAATCATTCTTAGACATGTAAACCTTACACCCCAAGGGGCTGATTTCCTACACGCAAAAAGACAGTTCACCTTTTAAGGGAAGTTGCAATTTTGCAAAGACATCTTCCCTACAGCCTAGTGAATGTGGTGAAATTTCACTATGCAAACAATACCCAATCACGTGCAAGAAAATTAAAAAAAGAAAACTTGATTTTGCTTGCACATGATTGGATGGTGAAAGTCAACAGAGCTTCACCTCATTCACTAAGCGCTGGGTAAAAATTCCCATTTGTGGTAAAACTTAAACCAACCTCTAAACCTTTAAGATTTGCCCTTACATTTAAAGCGGAGGTTCACCCTAAAACAATTATATATCGTTACATCCAGCATACTGCTGACATCTACAGTATGCTGGTATTTTTTTTTCCGCTGTACATACCTTCTTATAGTTCTTTTCACCCGGCTTCCAGGTTCTCACTGCCCCGAGGGGTAGGCGTTCCTATTAAGATGCGTAGATGATTGACGTGCGGGTAAGGCGCGTCACACGTTCTGAAAATAGACAAACTGGGACTTGGCTTTATACGGCGCCTGCGCAGTTAGCTTTACACGGCAGGCGCAGGCGCCGTATAACGCCGAGTCCTAGTTCGTCTATTTTCGGAAAGCGTGACGCGCTTTACCTGAACGTCAATCATCTACGCCTCTTCATAGGAACGCGGGAGTGAGAACTCGGAGCCGGGTGAAAAGAACAATAAGACGGTAAGTACAGCGAAAAAAAATAAATTCCAGCATACTGTAGATGTCAGCAGTATGCTGGATCTAATGGTATATAGATGATTTTTAGGGTGAACCTCCGCTTTAACAATCTAAATGGAAGCCCATATTTTACACCTTCTCTGCATTGTTTTTCAAAATATCTAGAAAAACGACTTTGACGGTGTGCTTTTCTGCCTAACAAGCAATCAGTGTCAAACATATATTTTTAATGCTGTTAGCAGAGCTTTTTTTCTCAGAAAATAGGTGCAGGAACTCAACCACAACCCCGTTCAGATTTCACAAACAGTAGAAGGGTCTTAAAGGGGCATTAAATACCAGGATTGCATTACACACAGAGTGCAGAGTTCATGGGGGTTACACACAGAGTGCAGAGCTGTCACTTGTAAACACAGAAACCAGACTTCTGTGTTTACAAGTGATTGTGGTCAGCAGGCACCAAAGGGTCTGAGCCAGAGGTGGTGGAACTGAGTTCCCCCAAGTTCCCCCTGAAAAAAAGCCCTGGCTGTTAGATAGGTTAAACAAATATGATTGGTTTCAACTTGTCAAAATTATTTTAACTGTTGAGCCAATTGACTCAGGTCCCAAATATCATACCCTAGAGGCGTGAGTTGAGTCGTATGCTATTAGGTTGTAAAAGAACACAAAGAAAACAATAAAATCATTTTTTTTTCTAATTTTCTTTTTTCAAAAATAAATATATCTATTAAACCATTAACAATTTTGATTTTGAAGGAAACGCTTGAGCAGTCTTTTCTTTGGATGGATCTTTAAGGACTGGTCTGGTACAGCTGCCTTCAGGCTCTCATAAACTGTTGGATTATAGAGTGCTTTTGTTTTATTCAGTTCTTCTGTTTGTGTTGCATAGTGAGATAATTTGTGACAACAACCATACGGACAGTATGTAGTTTTCCTAGGTCTTTTTTCAACAAAGACATACATTTTAATATGAGGTGGTAAAAGTCTTGGCCTTTTCTTGGGTCCCATTTGCACTAGGTCGGTGGTACAAATCCATTCCCCTTCATAGCTGTCAGGTATGAAAGAACTTCTCTCTTCCATTTCATCTGATACTTCATCTAAGGTTCTCAGAGACAGGGTAGTTGATCCAGGTAGCAAAACTGTCTGATGGAATGGGCTGCTGTCAGATATCTGCAATAAAATTATGAAGTAAGTATTCTATATTTTTTATATTATATAAGATTTAAAAAAGACTTTCAAAAAAGGACACACGGCACATACAGACCACTTACCAAACATACATTTTCTTAAAGGATATTTTAAACTATGACTAATTAAAACCAATATTGTGAACCTCTAGGTGTTGGGAGAAATAATTTCCAGACTGCAGAGCACTACAGCATTTCTGTAAGGTAACCCAAAACAACCTCTTAGCTATCAATTTTCATTAGCTTCCCATTATGCATATGCATAGCTTCATTTTCCACAGAGTAAGGCCCCGTACACACGATAGAATCTATCCGCAGATAAATCCCATCGAATGGGTTTCTGCGGATAGATTCTATGGTGTGTACACTCCGGCGGATATTTATCCGCGGATATTTCCGAATTCCAGCAGATAAATATTTGTCGACATGCACAGAATATCTATCTGCTGGAATCGGATCCCACGGATGGATCCGCTCGTCTGTACATACTCACCGGATCCATCCGTCCAAAGGGATTCCCCGCACGCGTCGTAATGATTTGACGCATGCGTGGAATTCCTTATATGACAGCGTCGCGCCCGTCGCCGCGTAATAATAGCGGCGACGGCGCGACACGTCATCGCCAGAGGATTTCAGCACGGATTTCAATGCGATGGTGTGTACACGCCATCGCATAGAAATCTGCTGAAATCCTCGAGAGGATTTATCCGCGGATACGGTCCGCTGGACCGTATCTGCGGATAAATCCTCTCGTGTGTATGGGGCCTTAGACTAAAAATTTTGTTTAAAAAAAAGTGTGCCTATAATGCATAAAAATAACATTAAAATCAATCAGGATACACAGATATATCACTCAACTTATACAAAACAAAGATAAATCAGAAACAGTATGGGCTACATAATCCAATTTACCTCCTCAGAACTTGCATCTGCCTGAATATCCATAGTCACAGTTGTGTTCGCTGTTGATCTGCAAAGGTAGGGCAGTGAGGGTACTGAGGTACAGTTTGTTTTTATGCCAGTGAAAACCACCCACACCCCTTTTTCACTGTTCAAATGCAAATTATTTTATTCAATCCACCAATTTCTATAAAATACACATAGTATGAAACTATATCCTGTTGACACCTGAAAGGGGACTTTACATATATGAAGCTGATTTCCAGAACAAAGGATATTGTTTTAACTTTAGGTTTTCTGAAATGATAATCTTAAACTAAAAAATATACATTATATGAGCAAAAAAAACACAAATAAACATATAGCTTTTTAAAATTGTTATTTAAGATTTTGGTGGATATATCAAATGTATTAAGCCTGAATTTATATTTAGAATTAACTTAGCATCAAATTAACATTATTATATGTTCATCAGTAGGGGCTACAGTCACATTAATTTAAATTGTATTTGAGTTTAAAATGGACTTTTTTTTATCGACAATATACAATGCTATTCTAGGGTTTTTCTTAGTGGACAAACTCACGTGAATTTAAGTTGTATTTGGAAATAATAAAATCTAGTTGAAATTAAATAACCAAGTTTACCAGTTCCTTTTGCTCAAGGAAATCAACCCCACAGAGTGATTATGAATTGCAAACACCATCATGTTTGAACAAGAACATTTGTTAAATTCTGACAGCGCAAGCTGGTTTTAAGAAGACTGCTAAGTTTACTGTACACTATTACATAATGTATCGAAATACTTTAAGTGCAATTGGTTTAGTTAGGACGATATCATACATTTGCCAGATACAGAGTTCTGCTAAGATTATTTAAAACTCTTTGTGTCGTGTTATTTAACCTCTAGACTAGTCAACTGAACATAAGAAAATCAGTCAACTCCCAAATACCTATGGGCACTTTATATGTTCTATATTATATTTAAATACCTCAACATGCCTTCCCCATGCTGCTCAAGGCTGTCCAGAAAGGTGGCACAGACGCCATCATAAAAATATCATAGAATGTGCAGAGGCAGATGCTGAAAGTCAAAAAACAAGATAGGAGGTGTAGAAGTTGGCTAAACGCCCTGTTGAATGAATGAATGAATGAATGAATGAATGAAAAACTTATATAGCGCGGCACATGCGAACTGAATCGCCTCTGGGCGCTTGATGTTTCGTGTCTCATGACATCAAAAGAGCAGAGTTTTAATCTGTCTTCTGAAAGTCAGGTGGTTTTCCTCCAACCGAACGCTGGTTGGTAAAGCGTTCCATAGTCTCAGACCTTGAAAAGCAAACCTTCTTTCTCCTTTGGACTTGTATTTGGTTTTTGGCACCTTGACCAGATTTTGGTCAGTGGATCGCAGAACGCGATTAGAATTGTGAGGTTCTATCTTGTCGCAAAGATATTGCGGCGTCTTCCCATGGATGCACTTATGTGTCAGGCAGAGTGCTTTAAATACAATTCTGTCTTTTACTGGCAACCAGTGAAGGGTTCTCAGCGAAGGTGAGATTGATTCCCATGTTTTTTTCCCAGTCACCAGTCTGGCGGCCGTATTCTGTACGACTTGCAGACGAGCGATTTGGTACTTTGGGAGCCCGAGGTAAAGGGCATTTGCATAGTCCAGTCTGGAATTCACGATTGTTCCCACCACGACTGCTACGTCTTCTTTGGGGATAAATGGAATAAGTCTGCGTAGTAGGCGCAACAAATGGTGCGATCCGCTGACTACTGACCCTATTTGTGCGTCCATTGTCATGAAGGTGTCAAAAATGACTCCTAGACTTTTGACTTTGGAGCTAGGGGTGATGCTTTGGCCCAGAATGGGCGGCGGTGTCCAGGTTGTTGCCAGTTGACTCTTTCGGCTGGCGTGAAACATAAGAAGTTCTGTTTTGGAACGGTTGAGTTTAAGATAACTCTTAGTCATCCAGTTTTCTATCGAAGAGAGACATTTCTCTAAACTGAGATGATGATCCTTTTTGTTGCAGATGCGAAAATACAATTGCGTATCGTCTGCATAAGAGTGATAAAGTAGTTCTTGGCTACTGATAATATCAAAGAGAGGGCGAAGATAGATGTTGAACAGTACCGGTGACAGGGGGATCCTTGGGGGACTCCACATGGCACCGTGCGTTTTTCCGACGTGAAAGATCCCAGTTTCACTGTTTGTGATCGGTTTTCAAGAAAGGAGGAAAACCATGGTAAATCACCTTCTGCGATTCTGGCTACCTCGGCCAGTCGCATCAGTAACATTTTGTGGTCTACTGTGTCAAAGGCTGCGCTTAGGTCCAGCAGAACCAGGAGACAGGATTCTCCCTCGTCTGCGGCCTCGAGGGCATCGTCCCATATTTTGAGTAAGGCCGTTTCTGTCCCGTGTCCGGGACGGAAACCTGATTGAAATGGATCGAGTAGATTGTGGGTATCCAGATGCTGTTGCAGCTGTTGTACCACTATTTTCTCCATTATCTTGGAGAGAATATTTAGGCCTGTTATGGGGCGGCGGTGAGTTGGGTCCTTGGGATCCAAGTTAGGTTTTTTCAAGATGGGCTGGATTGTGCCCTCTTTCAGCAGGGATGGCACTATGCCTTCCTTAAATGACTGATTTATAAGCTGTGTGATGGGAGGCACCAGAATGTCGGCGCATTCCTTCAGCAGCTTGGTGGGAATGATGTCATTGGGTGCTGTGCTGTTCCGCAACGCACCAATGATATTTTTGGTGGTATCGATGGAGATGGGTTCCAGAGTGAACTTAGTTGATTGTAGAAGGTTTCTGTTGGTGTTTTGCGGTTGATTGAAGAGGGGGCTGAGGGGGGTATTATTTTGCAGAATACTTACCCGGATTCTTTCGATTTTGTCGATGAAGACAAATCTAGGTGTTCTAGGTGCATAACACCATCCTTGGTGTCAGGAAGTCAAGATAGGTTTTAATCCTGCAATTCACAGATATGAAGGTGTAATTTCTTGTCCAATCACCATGATAAAGATGATAAAACAATATTAAATGGGTAAGGCCGCGTACACACGGCCGAAAAACTCGACGGGCAAAACACATCGTTTTGCTCGTCGAGTTCCTTGTGAAGCCGCCGAGGACCTCAGCGAGCCAAATTTTCCCATTGCCGTCAAGGAAATAGAGAACATGTTCTCTTTTTGGCCCGACAAGATCCTCATCGGTTTCCTCGTCGAAAAGTGTACACACGACCGGTTTCCTCGGCAAAAAAAAAAAACAGCAAGCTTCTTGCTGGTTTTTGCCGAGAAACTCGGCCGTGTGTACGAGGCCTAAGACTGATAATGTCAAAGGCCCCAACCCATGCTTAGGGCTGGTTGTTCCACTTTGATGTAGATGGCCTCTTTTAGGGAAAGTGGGGGAATATTTGGGAAAGAAAAAGGACACCAGTTCACAAGAGTCATGCAAGAAAAGACCACCTATTCCAAACTGGAAGAATCATCCATAGAGTTACAGGTAAGAGGTCATTCTTAGACATGTAAACCTTACACCAAGGGGCTGATTTCCTACACACAAAAAGACAATTCACCTTTAACCACTTCCCGCCCGGCCTATGGCCGATTTACGTCCGGGAAGTGGTTATGAAATCCTGACAGGACGTTCTAGAACGTCCTGCAGGATTTCATGCCGCGCGCGCCCGTGGGGGCGCGCATCGCGGCGATCGGTGATGCGGGGTGTCAGTCTGACACCCTGCATCTCCGATCTCGGTAAAGAGCCTCCGGCGGAGACTCTTTACCACGTGATCAGCCGTGTCCAACCACGGCTGATCACGATGTAAACAGGAAGAGCCGTCGATGGCTCTTCCTCACTCGCGTCTGACAGACGCGAGTAGAGGATAGCCGATCGGCGGCTCTCCTGACAGGGGGGGTTAGCGCTGATTGTTTATCAGCGCAGCCCCCCCTCGGATCGCCACCCTGGAGCACCAGGGATGCCCACCCTGGAGCACCAGGGTGGGCAAAAAAAAAAAAAATGGCAAAAAAAAAAAAGTCTAAAAAAAAAAACAAAAAAAAAAAAAGCATAAAGAAAAAAAGATGCCAGTCAGTGCCCACAAATGGGCACTGACTGGCAACCTGGCAAAAATAAGTGCTGCCACCCCAGTGTCCATCAGCGCCACCCCAGTGTCCATCAGCGCCACCCCAGTGTCCATCAGTGCCACCCCACAGTGCCCATCCATGCCCAGTGCCCACCTATCAGTGCCCATCTGTGCCACCCATAAGTATCCATCAGTGCCGCCCATCTGTGCCGCTTATGAGTGCCCATCTGTGCCGCCCATGAGTGCCCAGTGCCGCCTATG
This sequence comes from Rana temporaria, assembly GCF_905171775.1. Taxonomy (NCBI): domain Eukaryota; kingdom Metazoa; phylum Chordata; class Amphibia; order Anura; family Ranidae; genus Rana; species Rana temporaria. The sequence goes on along the minus strand of NC_053494.1, from coordinate 156,041,124 downwards.
TGTGCCCATCAGTGCCGCCTATGTGTGCCCATCAGTGCCGCCTATGTGTGCCCATCAGTGCCGCCTATGTGTGCCCATCAGTGCCGCCTATGTGTGCCCATCAGTGCCGCCTATGTGTGCCCATCAGTGTCGCATACCAGCGCCGCCAATCAGTGCCACCTCATCTGTGCCCGTCAGTACTACCTCATCGATGTCCATCAGTGCCATCTCATCGGTGCCCATTAGTGCCGCCATATCAGTGCCCGTAATTGAAAGAGAAAACTTATTTACAAAAAAATTAACAGAAACAAATAAAAACTTAATTTTTTTTCCAAATTTTCAGCCTTTTTTTAGTTGTTGCGCAAAAAAAAAAAATCGCAGAGGTGATCGAATACCACCAAAAGAAAGCTCTATTTGTGGGGAAAAAAGGACGCCAATTTTGTTTGGGTACAGTGTAGCATGACCGCGCAATTGCCATTCAAAGTGCGACAGTGCTGAAAGCTGAAAATTGGCTTGGGCGGGAAGCTGCGTAAGTACCTGGTATGGAAGTGGTTAAGGAAAGTTGCAATTTTGCAATGACATCTTCCCTACAGCCTAGTGAAAGTGGTGAAATTTCACTATGCAAACAATACCCAATCACGTGTAAGGAAATTAAAAAAATAAAACTTGATTTTGCTTGCACATGATTGGATGGTGAAAGTCAACAGAGCTTCACCACATTCACTAAGCGCTGGGTAAAAATTCCCTTGTGTGGTAAAACTTAAACCAACCTCTAAACCTTTAAAATTTGCCCTTACATTTAACAATTTAAAGGAAGCCCATCTTTTACACCTTCTCTGCATTGTTTTTCAAAATATCTAGAAAAACGACTTTGACGGTGTGCTTTTCTGCCTAACAAGCAATCAGTGTCAAACATATATTTTTAATGCTGTTAGAAATACGATTGGTTTCAACTTGTCAAAATTATTTCAACTGTTGAGCCAATTGACACAGGTCCCAAATATCATACCCTAGAGGCGTGAGTTGAGTCGTATGCTATTAGGTTGTAAAAGAACACAAAGAAAACAATAAAATCATTTTTTTTTTCTAATTTTATTTTTTCAAAAATAAATATATCTATTAAACCATTAACAATTTTGATTTTGAAGGAAACGCTTGAGCAGTCTTTTCTTTGGATGGATCTTTAACCACTTAACCACCAGCCGCCGTCTGGAAACGGCGGCAAGGTGGTTGCTTAACTGGGGGTCACCGTTCTGAAATGGCGCCCCGCAGAAGCAGCAATGCGCGCCGCCTCGGGCGCGCACACAGAAAGTTCTGTGCGCGCCGGGTCTATGAGACCCGGCGCTACACAGATCGAGGTAAATGACCAGCAACAACGGTCATTTACCATGTGATCGCGCCATCCAATGACGGCGCGATCACAATGTAAACAAAGGAGGTCAGGGAAAGTTTACCTCCTCTCCTCTCCTCACACAGTAATCGGTGCACACCAGAGCCCCACCAGAGCCACCTGTGCCCACCAGAGCCACCTGTGCCGCCTGTGCCCACCAGTGCCGCCTGTGCCCACCAGAGCCACACCCGTGCCACTACAGTGCACATAAGTGCCGCCTGTGCCCACCTGTGTCCACCAGTGCCACCACAGTGCTCTGCAGTACAGCCTCACCAGCCACCAGTATGGCAAGAAAATTCTTTACCGGTGAGCAGGCCGTACATCTTCTACTTGCCATGAGCGATGAGAGCAGCGAGGAGTCTCTGTCCGATTCTGATTCGGCCTATGAACCCGTTATAGACAGTGGGTCCGATTCAGAATCTGAAGAAGAACATGTGCCCAGGAAAAAAAGGGGTGCTGGCGTGGAGAAGCGGCCTACTCCCAGACGCGCAGGGCCGTCCACCTCAAGCGCTGTGCCTACCACCTCAAGCGATGTGCCGTCCACCCCAAGCGCTGTGCCGTCCACCCCAAGCGCTGTGCCGTCCACCCCAAGCGCTGTGCCGTCCACCCCAAGCGCTGTTCCGTCCACCTCAAGAGCTGTGCCGTCCACCTCAAGAGCTGTGCCATCCACCTCAAGAGCTGTGCCGTCCACCTCAAGCGATGTGCCACTGCAACAAAGCCCAGGCACCAGTAGGGTGTCATCTCAGCCCCAAAGGGATAGGGGCCATGCCAGCCTTCCCTATGGCCTTCAAAACCCCCTGTGGCTTCCCCCTAATTCCGGAGCAGCAAATATCCCCCCCTTCACTGCCCAGCCAGGTGTCCAGGTGAACACAGAAAACTTTTCCATGATTAATTTTTTTAATTTACTTTTCACCGAAGGTTTGCTATCCTTCATTGTGGCCCAGTGCAATCTCTACGCACAACAGTACGTAAGAAGTAACCCTGGTTCCAGATATGCCCGCCCCTTTGAGTGGAGAGAACTAACCGTGGACGAATTTAAAATTTTCTTAGGCCTAACCTTTACTATGGCACTTTCAAAAAAAAAACAATTGTACTCCTACTGGTCCACCAAACCCATTCACCACATGCCAATCTTCTCCTCCCTTATGCCAAGATGCCGATATTTAATAATTATGCGGTTCCTCCACTTTAACGACAACGCCCAGTGCCCTCCCCGAAATGACCCTGCTTTTGACAAGCTATATAAAATTCGGCCACTTCTAAATTTTTTCGCTCAACAATTTCCCCAATTATATACCCCTGACCAGAACATATCTGTGGACGAGTCCCTTGTCAAATTCTCAGGCAGGCTGGGCATCAAGCAGTTCATCCCCAGCAAAAGGGCCCGATATGGGGTCAAAATGTACAAACTTTGCGACAGAGCCACAGGGTACCTCTACTCATTCATGGTGTATGAAGGGAAGGACTCCCAACTGCATCCCCCTGAATGTCCAGAGTATATGGGAGTCAGCGGAAAAGTGGTCTGGGATCTGATGTATCCACTCTTTGGAAAGGGATACCACCTTTATGTGGATAATTTCTACACCAGCTTGCCCCTGTTTCGCTGTCTTTACCTTTGGAATACCCCAGCATGTGGCACAATAAGACCCAACAGGAAAGGCTTCCCGCAAAAACTGGTGGATCAAAAGCTCAGACGAGGGGAGTCTGCAGCATTGAGGAACCAGGAGATATTGGCTGTCAGGTGGAGGGACAAACGGAACGTCCACATGCTCTCATCAATCCACAATGACACCCACGTGGAAGTCCCCAAAAGAACCGGCCCAATCCAAAAACCAAAATGCATCTATGACTATAATTTGTTCATGGGGGGAGTGGACTTCAATGACCAGATGTTAGAACCCTACCTGCCCACAAGAAAATCCCGCCACTGGTATAAGAAATTGTCCATTTATTTTTTTAGTTTGGCCTTCTACAATTCCTATGTAATTTACAAAAAATCATCAGAGAACCCCGTATCATATCTGGACTATCAAGAAGAAGTCATCACCGCCCTTTTGTACCCTGAAAACCCACCGGAAAATATTCGCTCTGGTTCTGTGAGCAGACTGCACGAGCGTCACTTTCCTGAGCAAACCCCCTCCCGTGAAACAGGCAACAGAAATCAGAAGAGGTGCCGGGTGTGCTCCAGAAGAGGAATTCGAAAAGACACCACGTATTACTGTCCCGATTGTCCTTCCCAACCAGGCCTCTGTATTGGAACATGTTTCCGCCGTTACCATACGTTTCTACATTATTAGGGACGTATGGTAAACGCAATTCTCATTTCCTGTAATTTCCCCCCACACCCCTTATGCCACTGCACTGACATACCTCTGCCTTCTCCGGAACCGACCATGGCCTGTTATACGACCACTCTTTTGCCTAACCCTAAACATACTTCTGCCTTCTCCGGAACCGACCATGGCCTGTTATACGACCACTCTTTTGCCTAACCCTAAACATACCTCTGCCTTCTCTGGAACTGACCCTGGCTTGTTATACGACCACTCTTTTGCCTAACCCTAAACTGTACCTACCTCTGCCTGCTCTGGAACTGACCCTGGACTGTTTGACCACGTTTTTTGCCTGCCCCTTGGATTGATCTTTTACCCTGCTATACTAGTGGGAACACAGGGGTCTCACATATGTGAGGGGCTCCAGAATTGTTTTTCTGGATGAAAAAACTAATTTTTTAGTTTTCTCATTCCCGGATTAGGGTCTGGTTGCCCGGAGGCTTCAAAGAGATTTGGGTGGGAGAAGCCTCTACCCCTGTCCCCATTCCCCTACCCATGGCCCGCTACTTGGACCATGTTCCTACCAGGACGAATATTTTGCCACTGCTGGCACTGTACTGACTATGGACAATATTCCTGCCTGCTGCCTGCTGCCTGGACAATTCCATTCACTGTCGCTGACCAGTGACCACGTCCCTGCCTGCTGCCTGGATCGGGGCTCTCCTTCTGTGGACAATTGCACTACTAAAACCACAGGTAATCTTCTTTTTTTTTTACCCATTACTCAGCAGAATGTATTTTAGGGTGTAATTCTTGGTATGTACATGCTGTGTTAGAAATATGAAGGCCCTTCAAAAATGTGATAGATTGTAAGGAAATTGGATGTGTAATTTATGTCCCTAGAACACCTGATGGTGCTTCTTGGATGTTGGGCCTCTGTATGTGGCCACGCTGTGTAAAAGTCTCACACATGTGGTATCGCCATACTCAGGAGGAGCAGCAGAATATATTTTGGGGTGTAATTTTTTCTATGTACATGCTATGTGTTGGAAATATCCTATAAATGGACAACTTTCTGTAAAAAAAAATGCGTTTTTATTTTTTTCCACATTTTCCAAAAACATCTGGAAAAAAATGAACTGTTAAAAAGACTCAGTATGCCTCATAGATTATACGTTGGGGTGTTAGCTTTCCAAAATGGGGTCACTTTGTGGGCGTTTCCATTGTCCTGGTGCTCCAGGGCCTTCAAAAGTGTAATAGGTGGTTGAGAGATTAGATGTGTAATTTATGCTCCTAGAATGCTTGAAGTTGCTACTTCGGTGTTGGGCCTCTGTATGTGGCCACGCTGTGTAAAAGTCTCACACATGTGGTATCACCATACTCAGGAGGAGCAGAAGAATATATTTTGGGGTGTAATTTTTTCTATGTACATGCTATGTGTTGGAAATATCCTATAAATGGACAACTTTCTGTAAAAAAAAATGCGTTTTTATTTTTTTCCACATTTTCCAAAAACATCTGGAAAAAAATTAACTGTTCAAAAGACTCATTATGCCTCATAGATTATACGTTGGGGTGTTAGCTTTCCAAAATGGGGTCACTTTGTGGGCGTTTCCATTGTCCTGGTGCTCCAGGGCCTTCAAAAGTGTAATAGGTGGGTGAGAGATTAGATGTGTAATTTGTGCTCCTAGAATGCTTGAAGTTGCTACTTCGGTGTTGGGCCTCTGTATGTGGCCACGCTGTGTAAAAGTCTCACACATGTGGTATCGCCATACTCAGGAGGAGCAGCAGAATATATTTTGGGGTGTAATTTTTTCTATGTACATGCTATGTGTTGGAAATATCCTATAAATGGACAACTTTCTGTAAAAAAAAATGCGTTTTTATTTTTTTCCACATTTTCCAAAAACATCTGGAAAAAAATGAACTGTTCAAAAGACTCATTATGCCTCATAGATTATACGTTGGGGTGTTAGCTTTCCAAAATGGGGTCACTTTGTGGGCGTTTCCATTGTCCTGGTGCTCCAGGGCCTTCAAAAGTGTAATAGGTGGTTGAGAGATTAGATGTGTAATTTATGCTCTTAGAATGCTTGAAGTTGCTACTTCTGTGTTGGGCCTCTGTATGTGGCCACGCTGTGTAAAAGTCTCACACATGTGGTATCGCCATACTCAGGAGGAGCAGCAGAATATATTTTGGGGTGTAATTTTTTCTATGTACATGCTATGTGTTGGAAATATCCTATAAATGGACAACTTTCTGTAAAAAAAAATGCGTTTTTATTTTTTTCCACATTTTCCAAAAACATCTGGAAAAAAATGAACTGTTCAAAAGACTCATTATGCCTCATAGATTATACGTTGGGGTGTTAGCTTTCCAAAATGGGGTCACTTTGTGGGCGTTTCCATTGTCCTGGTGCTCCAGGGCCTTCAAAAGTGTAATAGGTGGTTGAGAGATTAGATGTGTAATTTATGCTCCTAGAATGCTTGAAGTTGCTACTTCGGTGTTGGGCCTCTGTATGTGGCCACGCTGTGTAAAAGTCTCACACATGTGGTATCGCCATACTCAGGAGGAGCAGCAGAATATATTTTGGGGTGCCATTTGTGGAATATACATGCCATGTGAGAGAAATAACCTGTTATAATGACAATATTGGTATGAAAAAAAAAAATCTTGATTTTGCAAAGAATTGTGGGAACAAATGACAACTTCAAAAAACTAAATATGACTCTTACTAACTACCTTGGAATGTCTACTTTCCAAAAAGGGGTCATTTGGGGGGTATTTGTACTTTATTGGCTTGTTAGGGTCTCAAGAAATGAGAGAAGCTGTCAGTACTTCTGGTGTGATCAAATTGTTCAATTTTCAGAAATTGGTACCATAGCTTGTAGACCCTATAACTTTCACCCAGACTAAATAATATCCAATTTTTTTTTAAAATATGTAGCAGTATGCATTTTAGGCCAAATGTATGAGGAAAAATTACTTTTTTACAAAATGATATGATAGAAATGAAGAAAAATTCATTTTTTTACAAAATTTTCGTTCTTTTTTCATTAATACCGAAAAAAAAAACGCAGAGGTGATCAAATACCACCAAAAGAAAGCTCTATTTGTGGGAAAAAAAGGACAAAAATTTCATTTGGTTACAGTGTTGTATGACTGAGTTATTGTCATTCAAAACGTGAGAGCACCAAAAGCTGAAAATTGGTCTGGTTATTAAGGGTGTTTAAGTGCCCAGTTGTCAAGTGGTTAAGGACTGGTCTAGTACAGCTGTCTTCAGGCTCTCATAAACTGTTGGATTATAGAGTGCTTTAGTTTTATTCAGTTCTTCTGTTTGTGTTGCATAGTGAGATAATTTGTGACAACAACCATACGGACAGTATGTAGTTTTCCTAGGTCTTTTTTAAACAAAGACATACATTTTAATATGAGGTGGTAAAAGTCTTGGCCTTTTCTTGGGTCCCATTTGCACTAGGTCGGTGATACAAATCCATTCCCCTTCATAGCTGTCAGGTATGAAAGAACTTCTCTCTTCCATTTCATCTGATACTTCATCTAAGGTTCTCAGCGACAGGGCAGTTGATCCAGGTAGCAAAACTGTCTGATGGAATGGGCTGCTGTCAGATATCTGCAATAAAATTATGAAGTAAGTATTCTATATTTTTTATATTATATAAGATTTAAAAAAGACTTTCAAAAAAGGACACACGGCACATACAGACCACTTACCAAACATACATTTTCTTAAAGGATATTTTAAACTATGACTAATTAAAACCAATATTGTGAACCTCTAGGTGTTGGGAGAAATAATTTCCAGACTGCAGAGCACTACAGCATTTCTGTAAGGTAACCCAAAACAACCTCTTAGCTATCAATTTTCATTAGCTTCCCATTAAGCTACCCTTATGCATAGCTTCACTTTCCACAGAGTAAGACTAAAACATTTGTTTAAAAAAAAGTGTGCCTATAATGCATAAAAATAACATTAAAATCAATCAGGATACACAGATATATCACTCAACTTATACAAAACAAAGATAAATCAGAAACAATATGGGCTACATAATCCAATTTACCTCCTCAGAACTTGCATCTGCCTGAATATCCATAGTCACAGTTGTGTTCGCTGTTGATCTGCAAAGGTAGGGCAGTGAGGGTACTGAGGTACAGTTTGTTTTTATGCCAGTGAAAACCACCCACGCCCCTTTTTCACTGTTCAAATGCAAATTATTTTATTCAATCCACCAATTTCTATAAAATACACATAGTATGAAACTATATCCTGTTGACACCTGAAAGGGGACTTTACATATATGAAGCTGATTTCCAGAACAAAGAATATTGTTTTAACTTTAGGTTTTCTTAAATAATAATCTTAAACTAAAAAATATACATTATATAAGCAAAAAAAACACAAATAAACATATAGCTTTTTAAAATTGTTATTTAAGATTTTGGTGGATATATCAAATGTATTAAGCCTGAATTTATATTTAGAATTAACTTAGCATCAAATTAACATTATTATATGTTCATCAGTAGGGGCTACAGTCACATTAATTTAAATTGTATTTGAGTTTAAAATGGACTTTTTTTTATCGACAATATACAATGCTATTCTAATGCTTAGGGTTTTTCTTAGTGGACAAACTCACGTGAATTTAAGTTGTATTTAGAAATAATAAAATCTAGTTGAAATTAAATAACCAAGTTTACCAGTTCCTTTTGCTCAAGTAAATCAACCCCACAGAGTGATTATGAATTGCAAACGCCATCATGTTTGAACAAGAACATTTGTTAAATTCTCACAGCTCAAGCTGGTTTTAAGAAGACTGCTAAGTTTACTGTACACTATTACATAATGTATTGAAATACTTTAAGTGCAATTGGTTTAGTTAGGATGATATCATACATTTGCCAGATACAGAGTTCTGCTAAGATTATTTAAAACTCTTTGTGTCGTGTTATAAAACCTCTAGACTAGTCAACTGAACATAAGAAAATCAGTCAACTCCCAAATACCTATGGGCACTTTATATGTTCTATATTATATTTAAATACCTCAACATGCCTTCCCCATGCTGCTCAAGGCTGTCCAGAAAGGTGGCACAGACGCCATCATAAAAATATCATAGAATGTGCAGAGGCAGATGCTGGAAGTCAAAAAACAAGATAGGAGGTGTAAAAGTTGGCTAAACGCCCTGTTCTAGGTGCATAACACCATCCTTGGTGTCAGGAAGTCAAGATAGATTTTAATCCTGCAATTCACAGATATGAAGGTGTAATTTATTGTCCAATCACCATGATAAAGATGATAAAACAATATTAAATGTGTAAGGCCGCGTACACACGGCCGAGAAACTCGACGGGCAAAACACATCGTTTTGCTCGTCGATTTCCTTGTGAAGCCGCTGAGGAACTCAGCGAGCCAAATTTTCCCATTGCCGTCAAGGAAATAGAGAACATGTTCTCTTTTTGGCCCGACAAGATCCTCATCGGTTTCCTCGCCGAAAAGTGTACACACGACCGGTTTCCTCGGCAAAAAAAAAAAAACAGCAAGCTTCTTGCTGGTTTTTGCAGAGAAACTCGGCCGTGTGTACGAGGCCTAAGACTGATAATGTCAAAGGCCCCAACCCATGCTTAGGGCTGGTTGTTCCACTTTGATGTAGGTGGCCTCTTTTAGGGAAAGTGGGGGCATATTTGGGAAAGAAAAAGGACACCAGTTCACAAGAGTCATGCAAGAAAAGACCACCTATTCCAAACTGGAAGAATCATTCATAGAGTTACAGGTAAGAGGTCATTCTTAGACATGTAAACCTTACACCAAGGGGCTTATTTCCTACACACAAAAAGACAGTTCACCTTTTAAGGAAAGTTGCAATTTTGCAATGACATCTTCCCTACAGCCTAGTGAATGTGGTGAAATTTCACTATGCAAACAATACCCAATCACGTGTAAGGAAATTAAAAAAATAAAACTTGATTTTGCTTGCACATGATTGGATGGTGAAAGTCAACAGAGCTTCACCACATTTACTAAGTGCTGGGTAAAAATTCCCTTGTGTGGTAAAACTTAAACCAACCTCTAAACCTTTAAAATTTGCCCTTACATTTAACAATCTAAATGGAAGCCCCTCTTTTACACCTTCTCTGCATTGTTTTTCAAAATATCTAGAAAAACGACTTTGACGGTGTGCTTTTCTGCCTAACAAGCAATCAGTGTCAAACATATATTTTTAATGCTGTTAGATAGGTTAAACAAATATGATTGGTTTCAACTTGTCAAAATTATTTCAACTGTTGAGCCAATTGACACAGGTCCCAAATATCATACCCTAGAGGCGTGAGTTGAGTCGTATGCTATTAGGTTGTAAAAGAACACAAAGAAAACAATAAAATCATTTTTTTTTCTAATTTTATTTTTTCAAAAATAAATATATCTATTAAACCATTAACAATTTTGATTTTGAAGGAAACGCTTGAGCAGTCTTTTCTTTGGATGGATCTTTAAGGACCGGTCTGGTACAGCTGCCTTCAGGCTCTCATAAACTGTTGGATTATAGAGTTCTTTTGTTTTATTCAGTTCTTCTGTTTGTGTTGCATAGTGAGATAATTTGTGACAACAACCATACGGACAGTATGTAGTTTTCCTAGGTCTTTTTTCAACAAAGACATACATTTTAATATGAGGTGGTAAAAGTCTTGGCCTTTTCTTGGGTCCCATTTGCACTAGGTCAGTGGTACAAATCCATTCCCCTTCATAGCTGTCAGGTATGAAAGAACTTCTCTCTTCCATTTCATCTGATACTTCATCTAAGGTTCTCAGAGACAGGGCAGTTGATCCAGGTAGAAAAACTGTCTGATGGAATGGGCTGCTGTCAGATATCTGCAATAAAATTATGAAGTAAGTATTCTATATTTTTAATATTATATAAGATTTAAAAAAGACTTTCAAAAAAGGACACACGGCACATACAGACCACTTACCAAACATACATTTTCTTAAAGGATATTTTAAACTATGACTAATTAAAACCAATATTGTGAACCTCTAGGTGTTGGGAGAAATAATTTCCAGACTGCAGAGCACTACAGCATTTCTGTAAGGTAACCCAAAACAACCTCTTAGCTATCAATTTTCATTAGCTTCCCATTAAGCTACCCTTATGCATAGCTTCACTTTCCACAGAGTAAGACTAAAACATTTGTTTAAAAAAAAGTGTGCCTATAATGCATAAAAATAACATTAAAATCAATCAGGATACACAGATATATCACTCAACTTATACAAAACAAAGATAAATCAGAAACAGTATGGGCTACATAATCCAATTTACCTCCTCAGAACTTGCATCTGCCTGAATATCCATAGTCACAGTTGTGTTCGCTGTTGATCTGCAAAGGTAGGGCAGTGAGGGTACTGAGGTACAGTTTGTTTTTATGCCAGTGAAAACCACCCACACCCCCTTTTCACTGTTCAAATGCAAATTATTTTATTCAATCCACCAATTTCTATAAAATACACATAGTATGAAACTATATCCTGTTGACACCTGAAAGGGGACTTTACATATATGAAGCTGATTTCCAGAACAAAGGATATTGTTTTAACTTTAGGTTTTCTTAAATGACAATCTTAAACTAAAAAATATACATTATATAAGCAAAAAAATCACAAATAAACATATAGCTTTTTAAAATTGTTATTTAAGATTTTGGTGGATATATCAAATGTATTAAGCCCGAATTTATATTTAGAATTAACTTAGCATCAAATTAACATTATTATATGTTCATCAGTAGGGGCTACAGTCACATTAATTTAAATTGTATTTGAGTTTAAAATGGACTTTGTTTTATCGACAATATACAATGCTATTCTAGGGTTTTTCTTAGTGGACAAACTCACGTGAATTTAAGTTGTATTTGGAAATAATAAAATCTAGTTGAAATTAAATAACCAAGTTTACCAGTTCCTTTTGCTCAAGGAAATCAACCCCACAGAGTGATTATGAATTGCAAACACCATCATGTTTGAACAAGAACATTTGTTAAATTCTGACAGCGCAAGCTGGTTTTAAGAAGACTGCTAAGTTTACTGTACACTATTACATAATGTATCGAAATACTTTAAGTGCAATTGGTTTAGTTAGGACGATATCATACATTTGCCAGATACAGAGTTCTGCTAAGATTATTTAAAACTCTTTGTGTCGTGTTATTAAACCTCTAGACTAGTCAACTGAACATAAGAAAATCAGTCAACTCCCAAATACCTATAGGCACTTTATATGTTCTATATTATATTTAAATACCTCAACATGCCTTCCCCATGCTGCTCAAGGCTGTCCAGAAAGGTGGCACAGACGCCATCATAAAAATATCATAGAATGTGCAGAGGCAGATGCTGGAAGTAAAAAAACAAGATAGGAGGTGTAAAAGTTGGCTAAACGCCCTGTTCTAGGTGCATAACACCATCCTTGGTGTCAGGAAGTCAAGATAGGTTTTATTCCTGCAATTCACAGATATGAAGGTGTAATTTATTGTCCAATCACCATGATAAAGATGATAAAACAATATTAAATGTGTAAGGCCGCGTACACACGGCCGAGAAACTCGACGGGCAAAACACATCGTTTTGCTCGTCGAGTTCCTTGTGAAGCCCCTGAGGACCTCAGCGAGCCAAATTTTCCCATTGCCGTCAAGGAAATAGAGAACATGTTCTCTTTTTGGCCCGACAAGATCCTCATCGGTTTCCTCGTCGAAAAGTGTACACACGACCGGATTCCTCGGCAAAAAAAAAAAACAGCAAGCTTCTTGCTGGTTTTTGCCAAGAAACTCGGCCGTGTGTACGAGGCCTAAGACTGATAATGTCAAAGGCCCCAACCCATGCTTAGGGCTGGTTGTTCCACTTTGATGTAGATGGCCTCTTTTAGGGAAAGTTGGGGAATATTTGGGAAAGAAAAAGGACACCAGTTCACAAGAGTCATGCAAGAAAAGACCACCTATTCCAAACTGGAAGAATCATCCATAGAGTTACAGGTAAGAGGTCATTCTTAGACATGTAAACCTTACACCAAGGGGCTGATTTCCTACACACAAAAAGACAATTCACCTTTAAGGAATGTTGCAATTTTGCAATGACATCTTCCCTACAGCCTAGTGAATGTGGTGAAATGTCACTATGCAAACAATACCCAATCACGTGTAAGGAAATTAAAAAAATAAAACTTGATTTTGCTTGCACATGATTGGATGGTGAAAGTCAACAGAGCTTCACCACATTCACTAAGCGCTGGGTAAAAATTCCCTTGTGTGGTAAAACTTAAACCAACCTCTAAACCTTTAAAATTTGCCCTTACATTTAACAATCTAAATGGAAGCCCCTCTTTTACACCTTTTCTGCATTGTTTTTTTTAAAATATCTAGAAAAACGACTTTGACGGTGTGCTTTTCTGCCTAACAAGCAATCAGTGTCAAACATATATTTTTAATGCTGTTAGATAGGTTAAACAAATATGATTGGTTTCAACTTGTCAAAATTATTTCAACTGTTGAGCCAATTGACACAGGTCCCAAATATCATACCCTAGAGGCGTGAGTTGAGTCGTATGCTATTAGGTTGTAAAAGAACACAAAGAAAACAATAAAATAATTTTTTTTTCTAATTTTATTTTTTCAAAAATAAATATATCTATTAAACCATTAACAATTTTGATTTTGAAGGAAACGCTTGAGCAGTCTTTTCTTTGGATGGATCTTTAAGGACTGGTCTGGTACAGCTGCCTTCAGGCTCTCATAAACTGTTGGATTATAGAGTGCTTTTGTTTTATTCAGTTCTTCTGTTTGTGTTGCATAGTGAGATAATTTGTGACAACAACCATACGGACAGTATGTATTTTTCCTAGGTCTTTTTTCAACAAAGACATACATTTTAATATGAGGTGGTAAAAGTCTTGGCCTTTTCTTGGGTCCCATTTGCACTAGGTCGGTGGTACAAATCCATTCCCCTTCATAGCTGTCAGGTATGAAAGAACTTCTCTCTTCCATTTCATCTGATACTTCATCTAAGGTTCTCAGAGACAGGGCAGTTGATCCAGGTAGAAAAACTGTCTGATGGAATGGGCTGCTGTCAGATATCTGCAATAAAATTATGAAGTAAGTATTCTATATTTTTTATATTATATAAGATTTAAAAAAGACTTTCAAAAAAGGACACACGGCACATACAGACCACTTACCAAACATACATTTTCTTAAAGGATATTTTAAACTATGACTAATTAAAACCAATATTGTGAACCTCTAGGTGTTGGGAAAAATAATTTCCAGACTGCAGAGCACTACAGCATTTCTGTAAGGTAACCCAAAACAACCTCTTAGCTATCAATTTTCATTAGCTTCCCATTAAGCTACCCTTATGCATAGCTTCACTTTCCACAGAGTAAGACTAAAACATTTGTTTAAAAAAAAGTGTGCCTATAATGCATAAAAATAACATTAAAATCAATCAGGATACACAGATATATCACTCAACTTATACAAAACAAAGATAAATCAGAAACAGTATGGGCTACATAATCCAATTTACCTCCTCAGAACTTGCATCTGCCTGAATATCCATAGTCACAGTTGTGTTCGCTGTTGATCTGCAAAGGTAGGGCAGTGAGGGTACTGAGGTACAGTTTGTTTTTATGCCAGTGAAAACCACCCACACCCCTTTTTCACTGTTCAAATGCAAATTATTTTATTCAATCCACCAATTTCTATAAAATACACATAGTATGAAACTATATCCTGTTGACACCTGAAAGGGGACTTTACATATATGAAGCTGATTTCCAGAACAAAGGATATTGTTTTAACTTTAGGTTTTCTTAAATGATAATCTTAAACTAAAAAATATACATTATATAAGCAAAAAAAATCACAAATAAACATATAGCTTTTTAAAATTGTTATTTAAGATTTTGGTGGATATATCAAATGTATTAAGCCCGAATTTATATTTAGAATTAACTTAGCATCAAATTAACATTATTACATGTTCATCAGTAGGGGCTACAGTCACATTAATTTAAATTGTATTTGAGTTTAAAATGGACTTTGTTTTATCGACAATATACAATGCTATTCTAGGGTTTTTCTTAGTGGACAAACTCACGTGAATTTAAGTTGTATTTGGAAATAATAAAATCTAGTTGAAATTAAATAACCAAGTTTACCAGTTCCTTTTGCTCAAGGAAATCAACCCCACAGAGTGATTATGAATTGCAAACACCATCATGTTTGAACAAGAACATTTGTTAAATTCTGACAGCGCAAGCTGGTTTTAAGAAGACTGCTAAGTTTACTGTACACTATTACATAATGTATCGAAATACTTTAAGTGCAATTGGTTTAGTTAGGACGATATCATACATTTGCCAGATACAGAGTTCTGCTAAGATTATTTAAAACTCTTTGTGTCGTGTTATTAAACCTCTAGACTAGTCAACTGAACATAAGAAAATCAGTCAACTCCCAAATACCTATGGGCACTTTATATGTTCTATATTATATTTAAATACCTCAACATGCCTTCCCCATGCTGCTCAAGGCTGTCCAGAAAGGTGGCACAGACGCCATCATAAAAATATCATAGAATGTGCAGAGGCAGATGCTGGAAGTAAAAAAACAAGATAGGAGGTGTAAAAGTTGGCTAAACGCCCTGTTCTAGGTGCATAACACCATCCTTGGTGTCAGGAAGTCAAGATAGGTTTTAATCCTGCAATTCACAGATATGAAGGTGTAATTTCTTGTCCAATCACCATGATAAAGATGATAAAACAATATTAAATGTGTAAGGCCGCGTACACACGGCCGAGAAACTCGACGGGCAAAACACATCGTTTTGCTCGTCGAGTTCCTTTTGAAGCCCCTGAGGACCTCAGCGAGCCAAATTTTCCCATTGCCGTCAATGAAATAGAGAACATGTTCTCTTTTTGGCCCGACAAGATCCTCATCGGTTTCCTCGTCGAAAAGTGTACACACGACCGGATTCCTCGGCAAAAAAAAAAAACAGCAAGCTTCTTGCTGGTTTTTGCCAAGAAACTCGGCCGTGTGTACGAGGCCTAAGACTGATAATGTCAAAGGCCCCAACCCATGCTTAGGGCTGGTTGTTCCACTTTGATGTAGATGGCCTCTTTTAGGGAAAGTTGGGGAATATTTGGGAAAGAAAAAGGACACCAGTTCACAAGAGTCATGCAAGAAAAGACCACCTATTCCAAACTGGAAGAATCATCCATAGAGTTACAGGTAAGAGGTCATTCTTAGACATGTAAACCTTACACCAAGGGGCTGATTTCCTACACACAAAAAGACAATTCACCTTTAAGGAAAGTTGCAATTTTGCAATGACATCTTCCCTACAGCCTAGTGAATGTGGTGAAATGTCACTATGCAAACAATACCCAATCACGTGTAAGGAAATTAAAAAAATAAAACTTGATTTTGCTTGCACATGATTGGATGGTGAAAGTCAACAGAGCTTCACCACATTCACTAAGCGCTGGGTAAAAATTCCCTTGTGTGGTAAAACTTAAACCAACCTCTAAACCTTTAAAATGTGCCCTTACATTTAACAATCTAAATGGAAGCCCCTCTTTTACACCTTTTCTGCATTGTTTTTTTAAAATATCTAGAAAAACGACTTTGACGGTGTGCTTTTCTGCCTAACAAGCAATCAGTGTCAAACATATATTTTTAATGCTGTTAGATAGGTTAAACAAATATGATTGGTTTCAACTTGTCAAAATTATTTCAACTGTTGAGCCAATTGACACAGGTCCCAAATATCATACCCTAGAGGCGTGAGTTGAGTCGTATGCTATTAGGTTGTAAAAGAACACAAAGAAAACAATAAAATCATTTTTTTTTCTAATTTTATTTTTTCAAAAATAAATATATCTATTAAACCATTAACAATTTTGATTTTGAAGGAAACGCTTGAGCAGTCTTTTCTTTGGGTGGATCTTTAAGGACTGGTCTGGTACAGCTGCCTTCAGGCTCTCATAAACTGTTGGATTATAGAGTGCTTTTGTTTTATTCAGTTCTTCTGTTTGTGTTGCATAGTGAGATAATTTGTGACAACAACCATACGGACAGTATGTAGTTTTCCTAGGTCTTTTTTCAACAAAGACATACATTTTAATATGAGGTGGTAAAAGTCTTGGCCTTTTCTTGGGTCCCATTTGCACTAGGTCGGTGGTACAAATCCATTCCCCTTCATAGCTGTCAGGTATGAAAGAACTTCTCTCTTCCATTTCATCTGATACTTCATCTAAGGTTCTCAGAGACAGGGCAGTTGATCCAGGTAGAAAAACTGTCTGATGGAATGGGCTGCTGTCAGATATCTGCAATAAAATTATGAAGTAAGTATTCTATATTTTTTATATTATATAAGATTTAAAAAAGACTTTCAAAAAAGGACACACGGCACATACAGACCACTTACCAAACATACATTTTCTTAAAGGATATTTTAAACTATGACTAATTAAAACCAATATTGTGAACCTCTAGGTGTTGGGAGAAATAATTTCCAGACTGCAGAGCACTACAGCATTTCTGTAAGGTAACCCAAAACAACCTCTTAGCTATCAATTTTCATTAGCTTCCCATTAAGCTACCCTTATGCATAGCTTCACTTTCCACAGAGTAAGACTAAAACATTTGTTTAAAAAAAAGTGTGCCTATAATGCATAAAAATAACATTAAAATCAATCAGGATACACAGATATATCACTCAACTTATACAAAACAAAGATAAATCAGAAACAGTATGGGCTACATAATCCAATTTACCTCCTCAGAACTTGCATCTGCCTATATATCCATAGTCACAGTTGTGTTCGCTGTTGATCTGCAAAGGTAGGGCAGTGAGGGTACTGAGGTACAGTTTGTTTTTATGCCAGTGAAAACCACCCACACCCCTTTTTCACTGTTCAAATGCAAATTATTTTATTCAATCCACCAATTTCTATAAAATACACATAGTATGAAACTATATCCTGTTGACACCTGAAAGGGGACTTTACATATATGAAGCTGATTTCCAGAACAAAGGATATTGTTTTAACTTTAGGTTTTCTTAAATGATAATCTTAAACTAAAAAATATACATTATATAAGCAAAAAAAATCACAAATAAACATATAGCTTTTTAAAATTGTTATTTAAGATTTTGGTGGATATATCAAATGTATTAAGCCCGAATTTATATTTAGAATTAACTTAGCATCAAATTAACATTATTATATGTTCATCAGTAGGGGCTACAGTCACATTAATTTAAATTGTATTTGAGTTTAAAATGGACTTTGTTTTATCGACAATATACAATGCTATTCTAGGGTTTTTCTTAGTGGACAAACTCACGTGAATTTAAGTTGTATTTGGAAATAATAAAATCTAGTTGAAATTAAATAACCAAGTTTACCAGTTCCTTTTGCTCAAGGAAATCAACCCCACAGAGTGATTATGAATTGCAAACACCATCATGTTTGAACAAGAACATTTGTTAAATTCTGACAGCGCAAGCTGGTTTTAAGAAGACTGCTAAGTTTACTGTACACTATTACATAATGTATCGAAATACTTTAAGTGCAATTGGTTTAGTTAGGACGATATCATACATTTGCCAGATACAGAGTTCTGCTAAGATTATTTAAAACTCTTTGTGTCGTGTTATTAAACCTCTAGACTAGTCAACTGAACATAAGAAAATCAGTCAACTCCCAAATACCTATGGGCACTTTATATGTTCTATATTATATTTAAATACCTCAACATGCCTTCCCCATGCTGCTCAAGGCTGTCCAGAAAGGTGGCACAGACGCCATCATAAAAATATCATAGAATGTGCAGAGGCAGATGCTGGAAGTAAAAAAACAAGATAGGAGGTGTAAAAGTTGGCTAAACGCCCTGTTCTAGGTGCATAACACCATCCTTGGTGTCAGGAAGTCAAGATAGGTTTTAATCCTGCAATTCACAGATATGAAGGTGTAATTTCTTGTCCAATCACCATGATAAAGATGATAAAACAATATTAAATGTGTAAGGCCGCGTACACACGGCCGAGAAACTCGACGGGCAAAACACATCGTTTTGCTCGTCGAGTTCCTTTTGAAGCCCCTGAGGACCTCAGCGAGCCAAATTTTCCCATTGCCGTCAAGGAAATAGAGAACATGTTCTCTTTTTGGCCCGACAAGATCCTCATCGGTTTCCTCGTCGAAAAGTGTACACACGACCGGATTCCTCGGCAAAAAAAAAAAAACAGCAAGCTTCTTGCTGGTTTTTGCCAAGAAACTCGGCCGTGTGTACGAGGCCCAAGACTGATAATGTCAAAGGCCCCAACCCATGCTTAGGGCTGGTTGTTCCACTTTGATGTAGATGGCCTCTTTTAGGGAAAGTTGGGGAATATTTGGGAAAGAAAAAGGACACCAGTTCACAAGAGTCATGCAAGAAAAGACCACCTATTCCAAACTGGAAGAATCATCCATAGAGTTACAGGTAAGAGGTCATTCTTAGACATGTAAACCTTACACCAAGGGGCTGATTTCCTACACACAAAAAGACAATTCACCTTTAAGGAAAGTTGCAATTTTGCAATGACATCTTCCCTACAGCCTAGTGAATGTGGTGAAATTTCACTATGCAAACAATACCCAATCACGTGTAAGGAAATTAAAAAAATAAAACTTGATTTTGCTTGCACATGATTGGATGGTGAAAGTCAACAGAGCTTCACCACATTCACTAAGCGCTGGGTAAAAATTCCCTTGTGTGGTAAAACTTAAACCAACCTCTAAACCTTTAAAATTTGCCCTTACATTTAACAATCTAAATGGAAGCCCCTCTTTTACACCTTTTCTGCATTGTTTTTTTAAAATATCTAGAAAAACGACTTTGACGGTGTGCTTTTCTGCCTAACAAGCAATCAGTGTCAAACATATATTTTTAATGCTGTTAGATAGGTTAAACAAATATGATTGGTTTCAACTTGTCAAAATTATTTCAACTGTTGAGCCAATTGACACAGGTCCCAAATATCATACCCTAGAGGCGTGAGTTGAGTCGTATGCTATTAGGTTGTAAAAGAACACAAAGAAAACAATAAAATCATTTTTTTTTCTAATTTTATTTTTTCAAAAATAAATATATCTATTAAACCATTAACAATTTTGATTTTGAAGGAAACGCTTGAGCAGTCTTTTCTTTGGATGGATCTTTAGGGACTGGTCTGGTACAGCTGCCTTCAGGCTCTCATAAACTGTTGGATTATAGAGTGCTTTTGTTTTATTCAGTTCTTCTGTTTGTGTTGCATAGTGAGATAATTTGTGACAACAACCATACGGACAGTATGTAGTTTTCCTAGGTCTTTTTTCAACAAAGACATACATTTTAATATGAGGTGGTAAAAGTCTTGGCCTTTTCTTGGGTCCCATTTGCACTAGGTCGGTGGTACAAATCCATTCCCCTTCATAGCTGTCAGGTATGAAAGAACTTCTCTCTTCCATTTCATCTGATACTTCATCTAAGGTTCTCAGAGACAGGGCAGTTGATCCAGGTAGAAAAACTGTCTGATGGAATGGGCTGCTGTCAGATATCTGCAATAAAATTATGAAGTAAGTATTCTATATTTTTTATATTATATAAGATTTAAAAAAGACTTTCAAAAAAGGACACACGGCACATACAGACCACTTACCAAACATACATTTTCTTAAAGGATATTTTAAACTATGACTAATTAAAACCAATATTGTGAACCTCTAGGTGTTGGGAGAAATAATTTCCAGACTGCAGAGCACTACAGCATTTCTGTAAGGTAACCCAAAACAACCTCTTAGCTATCAATTTTCATTAGCTTCCCATTAAGCTACCCTTATGCATAGCTTCACTTTCCACAGAGTAAGACTAAAACATTTGTTTAAAAAAAAGTGTGCCTATAATGCATAAAAATAACATTAAAATCAATCAGGATACACAGATATATCACTCAACTTATACAAAACAAAGATAAATCAGAAACAGTATGGGCTACATAATCCAATTTACCTCCTCAGAACTTGCATCTGCCTGAATATCCATAGTCACAGTTGTGTTCGCTGTTGATCTGCAAAGGTAGGGCAGTGAGGGTACTGAGGTACAGTTTGTTTTTATGCCAGTGAAAACCACCCACACCCCTTTTTCACTGTTCAAATGCAAATTATTTTATTCAATCCACCAATTTCTATAAAATACACATAGTATGAAACTATATCCTGTTGACACCTGAAAGGGGACTTTACATATATGAAGCTGATTTCCAGAACAAAGGATATTGTTTTAACTTTAGGTTTTCTTAAATGATAATCTTAAACTAAAAAATATACATTATATAAGCAAAAAAAATCACAAATAAACATATAGCTTTTTAAAATTGTTATTTAAGATTTTGGTGGATATATCAAATGTATTAAGCCTGAATTTATATTTAGAATTAACTTAGCATCAAATTAACATTATTATATGTTCATCAGTAGGGGCTACAGTCACATTAATTTAAATTGTATTTGAGTTTAAAATGGACTTTGTTTTATCGACAATATACAATGCTATTCTAGGGTTTTCCTTAGTGGACAAACTCACGTGAATTTAAGTTGTATTTGGAAATAATAAAATCTAGTTGAAATTAATTAACCAAGTTTACCAGTTCCTTTTGCTCAAGGAAATCAACCCCACAGAGTGATTATGAATTGCAAACACCATCATGTTTGAACAAGAACATTTGTTAAATTCTGACAGCGCAAGCTGGTTTTAAGAAGACTGCTAAGTTTACTGTACACTATTACATAATGTATCGAAATACTTTAAGTGCAATTGGTTTAGTTAGGACGATATCATACATTTGCCAGATACAGAGTTCTGCTAAGATTATTTAAAACTCTTTGTGTCGTGTTATTAAACCTCTAGACTAGTCAACTGAACATAAGAAAATCAGTCAACTCCCAAATACCTATGGGCACTTTATATGTTCTATATTATATTTAAATACCTCAACATGCCTTCCCCATGCTGCTCAAGGCTGTCCAGAAAGGTGGCACAGACGCCATCATAAAAATATCATAGAATGTGCAGAGGCAGATGCTGGAAGTAAAAAAACAAGATAGGAGGTGTAAAAGTTGGCTAAACGCCCTGTTCTAGGTGCATAACACCATCCTTGGTGTCAGGAAGTCAAGATAGGTTTTAATCCTGCAATTCACAGATATGAAGGTGTAATTTCTTGTCCAATCACCATGATAAAGATGATAAAACAATATTAAATGTGTAAGGCCGCGTACACACGGCCGAGAAACTCGACGGGCAAAACACATCGTTTTGCTCGTCGAGTTCCTTGTGAAGCCCCTGAGGACCTCAGCGAGCCAAATTTTCCCATTGCCGTCAAGGAAATAGAGAACATGTTCTCTTTTTGGCCCGACAAGATCCTCATCGGTTTCCTCGTCGAAAAGTGTACACACGACCGGTTTCCTCGGCAAAAAAAAAAAA